>NC_056726.1:1118005989-1118115989 GCF_019279795.1 Protopterus annectens
CAGATGCAGTCCTCTTGAGAAGGTGTCTATCAGCATGGCACATCTTGACTTGCCAATGTTTTCACACTCTTTGTATGTTTGCACTCCCTTGCAAAATACCTCCAACTATGCCAGATTGCAAGGGCATCCCCTGTGCACTGCCCTCTTCAGGACACCCTACATATATCCTATTGGACATAGGTGTGGGCTTTGACTCGGCCAGTGCAGAATATTGCATGTGTTCTGGTGAAGCCATCCCTTTATTGATTTGGATGTATGGTTTGGGCCATTGTTGTGTGGAAAGGTGGAATTCCTCACCATCAATAGCTATGTGGCAGACACCAAGAGGATTTCAGCCACAACAGACCAATGTTTGAAACTGTTCATAATCCCCTCTAACTTGGCTACAGCTCCATTTCCAGCTTGTGAACAGCAACCCCAAAGCAGGGCAATGCCATCAACATGTTTCATTATAGGGGTGGTGTTGTTGTGGTGATGTGCAGTGGTGTTATTGCACCAAACACACCTGTCAGAATTGGAGCCAAAAAGTTCAAACATGGTCCATTATTACCATAACACATTTTCCCACTTGCTTTTTGGAGACCTGATGTATTGTTTTCAGACATTCACCAGGCCTGGATATTGTTTGGTGTGAAGAACTTCTGCCATCTTCCAACCCTACCCTATAGGCAGAACATAAGGAGACCATGGGACATTGTTGTGACATGTAGCACACACCCAGTGCTTGTCAGAGATTCCTGCTACTCTATCACTGATGCTATAGGGCTCCTGGCAGTCTCCCTGGCCAGTTTTGGTCTTGTATTCTCATAGACATTGGTGGGATGTCCACTCCTTCACAATGTCACTGTAGCCCCATATTTTCACCACCTTTTGATGACTGTCTGCACTGTGTTCCATGGTATGTGCAATGCTGTGAAAACATTTTGGTACCCTTCTCCATTCTGATACATCTCAGACACGTGGTCTCTTATCAGCTTCATCAGCTCTATGTGAACCATGGCTGTTGCTGTAGCAGGCAACTGGGTATATGTTAGGATAATTCTGGTAGGACAGCAGACCGTTATTTGCTGTTAATCAAAGGGTCTCTGTAACTGATGGCAGGTGTGAACCCAATAAGATGTACTGCTGTAGTTATATTGAAAGCTGCCTCAACACAGTAGTAGCTTCAGCCTGTGCACACATATGCATTTAGGTTGTTGTATTGTTATGTGTCATTATTGTTTCCCTAACAGATTTGTTTGCTTTATAATTGAATTGTACAGGTTATAGGTCACATGAAAAGTTGTCAGCATTTTGAACTTGTCTACTGTGCTTTCATTTTTGTATATCACAAATACCTGGTATTCTAACAGGTGTATACACCATTTATATGCACTGTATACCACTAAATTATACACTATGACACTAGTTTTGGGCTTTTTTTCCCCCATTTTGTCAGTCTTTGTCCAGATGTCCTGCAATGACAGATTGTGAGGTATGCTACAAATATGTGAAATCTCCTGCAAAGAGGCCGCTGTGATGACCACCGTGATGCAATGCAGTAAACACCACCACAAGTGAACATGCAGATATTGCCAAATGGCTGAGTGTAACATTTGTGGTCATGGTCACATGCATTAACTTTAGAATGCCTGGGGTATTGGTGAGCCACAACAGGAAAATCCCATACTTACTTGCCTCAGGCTGCTCTCCCATGTGCAACCCAGAGGGACCTGTGTAGTTGTGGGGGCTAGGTATTGTCAGCATATTCACATTAGGCATTGGCACAAGATGAATGCAACATTTCTGCACAGGTACAGCATACATTATGATACTACACAATTTGCTGTCCTTCACCATAGATGTGCATTTGTGTGCATTACTAACCCCACCCACTAATCCATTTTGCACTGACATATGCATATAGAGACTCTATAGAAGACAGTTTAAATGTTATCTCATTGCACTGATGTGCACTTTGGCCTTACCTGGATGCTCCTTACCTGTGGCCTGGGTGCAACCCACTTACACAACTGCTGTTTCTCGTGTTTGAGTTTCCGTGAGGGATACCCCAAGGTTGGCAAGGGGCTCTTCTGTCACCGTAAGTGGGGCCTGTGTGGCTGACCTCCATCCGGTAGCAGTACAGTCCCTTACAACAGCAGCAGCTGTTTGCCAGGCACAACATATAAGGTCAGTTGCTCTATGCCTGACCTGATAGTATGCGCATCTATGGTGGCCCAAGATGTTCACTCTGTGGATGATCCCATCCCACAAGACAGTCTGCTTCCACAGATTTTGCTGGCTATGGCCAGCAAGGATGGCATAGTTTAAGATTACAACTACTGCGATGGCTGCTATCTCTGCACTGGTGTAAGGTGGTTGCTGCTGCATGGCACCTGGAAGACATAAACAGGGAAACACATCACAGGATCTCAGACATTGCCCAGAGGTTTTTACAAAGCCAGCACATGAATATGGACTATCGTTAGGCACCACTTACAAACACATCATACCCCTGTACCTGGCAGCACTGTATGAACATGCATTGTACTCCTGGTCTTTATTTGTCATGTTCCCCCCAATGAGGGCTGGTATATTGCATAAACCACCATTCATCATTCACGTTTGTGTAGAGGGATGACATTGGCCGTGTTCCTTGCAGATAGGATGTCAATGGTGCTCAGGCTTTGCATGCATTAAGTGCGTAATGGAGCTGGAAGCATATGCCTGGGTTCATGTAGAATGAAGACAGGAATATTGTCAGGCCCCAAGGGGACTTGATTTGTTAAATTTGATTAGGCAGTTTGCACCTGATCTATGATGATGAGGGTAGGAGTGCATGTGCTGTGCATATCCACTTATACTGATAGTGAACCGGGGGGGGGTGATGTTTGCCCTTAACCTGTCTGCAGCAGGCTGGCTGTAAATATGGTGTGTGTGTATGTGTTGTGATTTACCACCATTACAGGCTGGGTTGGGTTGTTGCCTCTGAGACTGCAGACATATGTGAAGATGGACTTGTGATTGCCCTTAGTGGATGTGTCCAATTTGTACTCATAGTTAGCCTTTCAGTAGTCCACCCATGACCTAATATGCTCTTTCAGATGAAGGTTGCATGCTGTCTAGTTGGTGCCTGCTCCTACTTTGCCCTGTACAGCCAATATGGCATCACATTATGTGTTTTGTGCATTGCTGCTGTCCAGTAAAGGGGTTTACTCTACCTTGGAGGAGACAGGTTTTACAAGTAAGTTATTGCTGAGGCCATACAGCTATGTGGGTGGTCATGTATCTGTTTGTAGTAGGCATGGACACAAGGTCATAGCACAGTTGGCTGACTCTACAATTTCAACGTGATACTCATGCTTATTATACTACCCATGTCTGTGTCAGGACAATGACACCACCAGTAGCTGTAGAGGTGTAACTCTGTTTGATGCACAGAAACTAAGGTTACAGACGTGTACAACATGTGCAGCTTATTTACCTGACATTTTGCATTCCATGTCAGTTGTTATGAGGCAGCCGGGTACACCTACTCACACATACATGTGCACAGGTAATACCTGCTATACATTTCTGTTCTATGTCTGCATGGCACACTGTAATTACAGTCTTGGTGCTCACTCAGTCATGTCAATCTGTTAGGGCAGGACATCTGGAAGACACTGCACATACATGGTGGGCTATGGGTCACAATTAGTGACACTTTCTTCATATTGCTGTAACATACATATGTAATTTGATAGTGCAGTAGCCTTTGCATTCACAGACAAACTCTGGAGCATGTCTAATGCTCATATGGCAGGCAGAGAAGAGAAGGGCTAGGGGTGTGGTAGTGAAAGTAAGAACGGTTAATGTTGTGAGTAAGACTGGTATGGGGACATAGCTACCTGATATGCTGAACAGAGGAAAGGTGGGTATATTGTGTGTCCCAGAGACCAGATGGAAGGGGTGTACAGCTGTGTTTATCAGAGTCGGGTAGTTCTATCATGGTGTGTATGGGAGGGGAACTGGTGTAGGAATTAAACTGAAGAAACATTATGCCAATAGTGTTTGTGGAGGTGATAAGAGTGTCAGGTAGAGTGATATATAGGAGGCTGGGAATTGGTGGTGTAATGATGACAGTTGTTAATGCATATGCTCTGCTAATTGAGTGAGAGATGGATGAGACAGATGTACTTTGGTGTGGTTGGATGAAGTGGTGATGAGTGTATCCAGGGTGAGAGTGTGGAGATTGGAGCAAATTTCAGTGGGCATGTTGGTGAAGGGGACAGAGGGAATGCAGAAGTGATGGGTAGGTATGGTGTTAAGTAAAGGAATGCAGAAGGTGAGATGGTGGTGGAGTTTGCAACATAGGATGGACATGGATGTGGTGAATATGTCATTTTACAAGACTGAGGAGCATAGGGTGACATGCAAGGAAGATGCACACAAGTGGATTATCTCCTATGCAGGTGGGCCTGTTTGAAGGGGATTGGTAACTGTAAAGTGGTGACAGGGAAAAGTGTAATTAGGCAGCATGAAATGTTGGTCTAAGGGATGATGTTGGTGATCAAGAAGAAGAGGAGGAGTGTGGGGGCAGCACCATGGATCAAATGGTGGATACTGAGAAAGGGTGATTGTGAGGTGGAATTCAGGGAAGAGTTAAGACAGGCAGTGGGTGAGAGTGAAGACTTAGCAAATATCTGGGTAACTACATCCAAGCTAGTAAGGTAGATGAATAGAATGGGGCTTGGTGTGACATCTGTACAGAAGATGGAGGACAAGGAGACCTGATGGTGGCATGAGGAAGTACAGGGGAGTATACAGAGAAAGAGGTTGGCCAAGGAGAAGTGGGATTGTCAGACAGATGAAGAAAGTAGACAGGTGTACAGGGAGATGGGGTGCATGTCAAAGTGTGTAGTAGCAAAGGCTGAGGATGAGGCATCTGAAGGGTTGTATGTAAGTTTGGACACCAAGGATGGATAATAGGACCCATACCAATTGGCTAGACAGAGGCACATAACTAGGAAGGATGTGCAGCAAATAAGGTTGATAAAGGATAATGGTGGAAGTGTACTCACAGCAAGGAAAATGTGTCGATCAGGTGGAAACAGTACTTTGATGGGCTGTTGAATGAAGAGAATGACAGATAGTATGAAGGCTGGATGATGTGGGTATGGTGAATCAGGACGTGCAACAGATTACCAAGGTGGAAGTAAGGATAACTATGAAGAAGTTTAAGAATGGAAAGGCTATTGGTCCAGATGGCATACCTGTGGAAGCATGTAGGTGTTTAGGACAAATGGCAGTGGTCTTTTTAACCGGATTGTTTACTATAATCTTGGAAAGTGAGAAGATGCGTGAGGTATTGATAAAATGTGTTTGGGTACTGATTATGAGAATAAGGGTGGTGTGCAGAGATGTACTAACTACAGAGGGATAACAGTGAGAAGTCACATGAGGTAATGGTAAAGGGTGGTGGAATCTAGATAAAGAAGGGAGGTGAGGGTTACTAATCAGCAGTATGGTTTCATGCCAAGAAAGAGCAGTACAGATGCGATGTTTGCTCTGAAAGTGTTGATGGGGACATACAGAGAAGGTAAGAAGTAGCTGTGCTGTGTCTTTGTGGACTCAGAGACAGCATATGACAGGATGCCTAGAGAGGAGTTGTGGTATTGTATGAGGTGGTCAGGACTGGCAGAAGAATCTATAAGAATGCTACAGGATAGGTACAAGGCTAGTATGACAGTGGTGAGTTCTGCATTAGGAGTGGCAGGTGCATTTTAGGTGGAGGTGGGAGTACATCAGGGATCAGCTGTAACTGCTTTCTTATTTGCAGTGGCAATGGACAGGTTGACAGACATGATCAGACAGAAGTCCCCATAGACTGTGCTGTTTGCAGATGACATTGTGGTCTGTAGTGAGAGTAGGGAACAGGTTGAGGAGACCCTGGAGAGGTGGAGGTATGGTCCAGAGAGGGGATGAATGATGTTCAGCAGGACTAAGACAGAATATGTGTGTGTGAATGGGAGGGAGGATGGAGGAATGGTGCGGATGTAGGGAGTACAGTTTGCAAAGGTGGATAGGTGCAAATACTTGGGAACAATAGTTCAGAGTGATGGTGAGTGTGGGGGAGAGGTGAAGACGAGCATACAGGCAGGATGTGGGTGGTGGAGAAGAGTGTCAGGAGTGATTTGTGACAGATGAGTACCATTATGAGTGACAGGGAAGATCTACAAGAGGGTAATGAGAACAGTTATGTTCTATGGGTTGGAGACAGTGGCATTGAAAAAAGAGGCACATGTCACAGCTGGACGTAGCAGAGTTAATGATGTTAAGATTTGCACTGGGTGTGATGAGGGTGGACAGGATTAGTAATATGTATGTTAGGGGGTCAGCCTAGGGTGGACAGCTTGTAGACAAAGCCAGAGAGTGGCAGGATTATGTTGGTTTGGACATGTGATGAGGAGGTATGCTGAGTATATTTAGGAAATATGATGAGGCTGTCAGGTAAGATGAAAAGAGGAAGGCCTGAGATAATGTATATGTATGTGGCCATAGTGGACATGCAGTTGGTTGGTGTGACAGAGCAAGATGCAGAAGACTGGAAGACATGGAGACAGATGATCTGCTGTTGCGATCACTAATGGTTGCAGCCAAAAGAAAGAGAAGGTAATGTTGTAATGTCAGTGTTCACAGGTCTACAATTATTTGCCAGACATAACACAACTCTTGATGACATAACTACAAATATGAGGCACACATATGGTCAGTGGCCATAACACTGGACAGTTGAATTGTATGAGCTCAGTACATCACATGCAGTTCAACACACACAGCTGCAACAGTATTTCAGTATACAAATACCCTGTATAGGTCCAACTCATGTCTGAGGCAAACATGTACATCATATTTGTATTGACAATTAATATATGCATATCTGCGATATCCCAGTAGCTGGCCTAGCAGTGGCACATTTAGTATTGTGCAACACACACTCCAGTAATGGTCATATGTGAGCCATCCTTTCCTGGGGTGACTCAAGGCCCTGAACTGTGTTCTATGTCACTGCAGATAGACACAGATGCTGTGGCCATAGGTTCTGCTCAGCAATATATCAGTACAGCATGTGTTGCTGAGACATAATATTGTTTGAACTTCCTATTTTCCACATTTGCATACCCCCTACTGCATTCCATTCCATGCCTAATTGTTTGACATACCTGGGTTTTTTTTTTTTTTGGTTCAGTTGGTATAATCCATCAGTGTGTGTGTGTGTGTGTGTGTGTGTGTGTGTGTGTGTGTGTGTGTGTGTGTGTGTGTGTGTGTGTGTGTGTGTGTGTGTGTGTGTGTGTGTGTGTGTGTTTGTATGTTTGTTTGTGTGTGTCTCTCTCTCTGAGACAGATGTAGGATATACATCTGTTTTGTATTGGCAGCAGCTTGCCTTAAGTAGGTAATGCTTATGAGCAGCTGATGGCCTGTGCACCAGTTGGAGTCCCCCACTTGCTAATTGCATGTAGAACAGCTGTGGTATCATTCCCATACCCAATAGCATGGAAATACACTCCTACAACTGAGTACTTCATGTGGGTGTTGCCCCTTTTCCTTGCCTGTGAGGAGAACTTCATGTAGGTGTGTGACAAATAGCATCACAGAGAGTAGTTGGAAATGCCTCTTACAATAAACACTGTGGAGAAAGCCCAACAAACTGAGGGAGAATGCTCCAAACATAGGGACAGAATGTAAGTATTGCTGTTATACAGTTGAAGTAATGTTAGTTTGACAGGGTTTGTGTGGATATGGCTGCTCTGCGTGAATTTAAGTCTGATAGTGTTATGTGGTTAACATAACTCTCAACTGTAGGCTATCCGCAGACTGGCCAGAGTTTGGGCTCTTATATTTGGTGTGCTACTCACACATTTTATGGCCCTGGAAATTCTGTAGCATACTCTGAGGATTGCAGTCAGCAAATGGTAACATCAATGTGTGTTTCTGACTTCATATCCCTCAGAACAGATATGTTGCAACAACCATGTTACACCAGCAACTTTATTAGTTTATATCAGCAATATGTCAATAATGCCCTTGTGTTTTGGCCTCTGCCCCCAAGTATGTCAGGCTTTGTTCAGATGTCATGCTGTAAGAGGTGGCTATGTATAGTATATCATTATATAGTGACTTCATTCCTGATATCATTCCACTGATGTATCAGACTGCCAGACATGTTATGTGTAGAAGGCCTTATATATAAGGACAAAACCTGGACATTCTGTGGGACTCTACAGTTGAGAGAACTGTTTATTTCTGGCAATTATTGACTGTCAGGCTTGTTTAGCAGCGTATTGTGAGTGTGTTATTTGGCCTGTGTAGGGAGGGGGTAGATGTAAGTGTTTTGGGTCCTTTCCTATCTGACTTTGCATGCTGGTCCAGTTTCTGGTGCTCTATCAGCATTATATGTTTGTAGGGGCAGACTGACACATGTCCCATACCACACTCTGGCATCAGACTACACTGTGAATTGGGCCAGTATATGTAGGGGTAGTGTGTGAGTGGCAACCAAGCTGATAATTTTGTTCACACAGTCCATACATATATGTCCATACACATATACATATATATCCATATACCTCAGTGGGATGATGTGAAGATTTATCTCAGTAACTAGTAAGGAGTAATTTGGTTTTGAACTTGGGCTATTCCAGTCAATATATGTTACAACAGACAGGAGAGTGTAACTGCATTAACTGTCTCACCTTATCTACTCCAGTATTTGGGATATGTTCACAGTTTCCTGCCTTTACCCCCCCACCCCCCCCACCCATCTGGCTTGGTCCAGATTTGTTGCACTACATGGTTTTGAACATACCTCTCAACTGGCCAGACTGTTTCAGACTGTCCAGGTTTATTGCTCATATTTCTGTTCTGTTCCACAGAATCATTGTTTTCATTTCTCTGGTAAATCACTGTGATGATGTGAGGATTTCTGTCAGTAAATGATGACATACATTTCAGTTTCAGAACATACATACTGAACATGTATGCTGACACAAACCCTGTTACTGTAGGAACAGTCTACATTTATAACTGCAGTACGTACATTATGTCCCTGGTCTTGGCCCATTGTCTTCCCATTTTGACAGCCTTTGTCCAGAATTCTTGCACTAAGAGGTGGAGAGGTATGGTGCTTTGTATGAGTACACTACATGTTAGGAGCATATGTATGTGTATATATATATATATATATATATATATATATATATATATATATATATATATATATATAGATATATAGATATATATATACATATATATATTCCTTTTTGGATATCCATACATATATTTATGTAACAATATATATGTATATATTCTATACGTATTTGTTTTATATGTATAGCACCATATATATCTGATGTATATACTTGTTTATATTTATCTATCACCATACACATCTATATGTGTATATTTATATATACTAAACATGACCGGTTTCACAGTGTTTGTTCCCTACTATTCTATACCTGTACTGAATGATATATTTGAAAAAGCAGCACTCATTAGCACAGCTTAGATGGTGTAGAGGAGTGTTGCTCTGACTATGGTATACAGGGTCCTGGATCCAAAACTTGACAAGGCTGATTATTTTGTTGCTGGACAGAACAGTGGCTGATGGAGACAGGGTGATTAAGGCAGTTTTAAGCAGTTGTAAGTGGGTTTGCTCAGGTCTGCATGATGGTAAGTGATGCCAACATATGGTTAAATGGCAGACTACTTAATCTGTATAGCCATTGCTTAGCATCTCGCAAACTCGCTTACTGTCGCTTACTGCTACTTACTGCTCCTTTCTCCCACATACCCTTGCGCTACTTTCTTGAAAAGAAAAATAGGGATGATAGGAAAATGGTGAAAAAAGGGGTATGCAGAGTGAAAAACAATATGAAAGCTAGCTAGGGATGTGCAGGACAGGTATAGCGAAGATCCATAGCTGTCCATTTCTGATACGGCAATAGCTGTGCATTTGTGCAGAATTTGGAGGTGACTTTGGACACTCAAACCCCTGAGGGAGAGGTGAGGACAACAGTAATGTGTTGTTAAGCCAATTAGACCAGATTACATGTGTCCAGTGGACATGTGTGCAAAATGGACAGCTATGTATGGGATGACATTTTTTTTTGGGGGGGGGGGCAGATTGCCTTTTTTTTTTTTAATAAGGTAAGAGTGGGATTTTGGGGAAGGACGGTAGGTATATTTGGGGAGGTAAGTTGGGTAGGAAGACAGACAAGACAGACAAGACAGGGGTGGTATATGACACATATGGGGGGTAAACACCTTGGACGGGGAGGGTGGTTGGAATCGGACACCCACAAGTCCCCATGTGGATACAGTGGGACTGAGGTCTCCATCTATGGGCAGTCACCTCTGCACCATCACAGCCCCAAAGGTGGCTGTGCTGAGGGCTGAGCAGGAGGGGCAGGCTGTCCTTCTATATGCACCATGCAGCCCTCAAGCTGGCATAGCTGACTTCTGAACTCCTTTTGAAGCATGCTACGCACAATCCCCTGACCTCAGTATGGGTGACAGTGTCCTTTCCACTCCCACTCCCGGGGGGTGGGCCCCATCCCCTGAGGTGGTTCCACCCGAGGGTGGTGCAGGACAAGTGAACAAGGAGGTCCTGGGTTGTGTCCCAGATGTGCTGGGGCCTGGTGCCACTGCCAGTTGAGGTGGGGCAGGCAGATCCGCTGGGATTGGCCTTCCCAGATGTGCTATGGTGTTGAGATTTTACAACATATGTTGGTTAGTCATGAACAACACACTCCAGGATTAGTTATAACAGCGTGCATGGGTGTTCCCATTAGCGCAAAACAACAGATTTGAAACAGTTGCATAGCAAACAGAACACATTCATATATGGAACCACAGTGGGCATTATAACGGCATGCAGGTTACATTGATAGCAACAAGCCAAACATGATAGTGTTTGAACAGGGAGCATTAATAATCAAACATTTAAATATTTGTAGAACAGTAGGACACATGTCCCAACAGCAGGTTTGGTGAAAAACATACTACCCGTTGATTTATGTGTTTAGATTATTGGTGCAGATAGGGTAGGGGAGAGAGAGAAATGTCAATTAACAACTGTATAGGCTTCAGTTGCTCACAACATTAATGATCATTGGTGTAATCATTACTCTCCAGATTTTACCTCACTTTACATTGTCCTATTGCCTTGGTTTGGTGGTATATTTGTACACAATGTATAATTAGAGCCTTCTTACAGCTAATTTATACCTTTTCTTACCTGATGGACCTGTGGAGGAAATTTCTGTTAACACTACCTGACTGTTTCTACCCATATTCACATAGTCAAGGTTACATACGTGCACTCATACTGTGTGTGTGTGTGTGTGTGTGTGTGTGTGTGTGTGTGTGTGTGTGTGTGTGTGTGTGTGTGTGTGTGTGTGTGTGTGCGTGTGTGCTACTGCCGTACTCCACCTTGATTTCTATCGGTCACCCTGGGTGTTGATGGCAGTGACCACTAGCTCTGGCAGTATGACACTTGAGGGACATTTCTTGGAGGAGACTACTTAGTGTATGTACTTATCTTGCTGTCATTTGCAGCCTTGGGGTTGGACAGTGGGTGTTGTACACAGTGCATAATTACAGCTAATTTACATCTTTTCTTACCTCGCTGACCTGTGGAGGAACTTCCTGTTAACAACGTCTGACTGTTTCTACACATATTCACATATTCTTAGCTGAGATTATGCGTACATCTTAATACCACTCCGGGGATTCAAACCATGTCTGTTTGTGCTAAGAGGTAGAACAAGGTTGTGTTTCATTACAATGAGCTATTGGGGAATTGCTGTTTCTTTTTTGACTGTTTTCTACATAATACTCTCTTGTTTGGACAATCTGCCTTGTAATTCTGACATTCATGCATGGCAAATAGTTCTTATACTGTGCATTCATACTTTGACATATTACAGAATGGAAAACATATTCAGGTATCAGATCTTGGTGCATGGAACACTTCATATAGTTAATCTGTTTACAACTCCTCAATCTTTGTCATATGAGCCTCAATTAATTAATGCTGTCAGAGCCATAGTTGCTGTACAGAACCTGTATACATTTAGATTCATACTACCACATACCAAAGTAAACACAACAGTCTGGGGGTTTGAGATTTATTGACAGGTACTGACACTTTTATCGATCTATATCCTGTAGGTCACTATTACTCTGCTAATGTCTCATTTATTCAGTACAAACAATACACATTTCTAACTACTGACAGGTGGCATTCTACTCCTTTCCATTTATTTGCCCTGACTACTGCAAGCTAGATTTGTACTCACCAGCCTTACAACGCAGCCTTGCTGGTGTGGGTGTCCACATTCACAGCCCTCTCATCTACAGCTGTACAGGAGATAGAGAAACATTTATGCATACCTATCCATCTCATACTTAGGCTGGGCTTTGTTACACAATAATTGATACTGATACTAACACACAGTTGGGATATTCTCTGCCCAAGCGTCTTGGATCCACTCGTCCAAGAAGTCCCTCTTCCTATGCTTCAAGTCAGCATAATGATGCCAGACCTGCTCACCAGTCCAAGGAATAATAGTAGCACTGATGCGGTCACATGTGAGATGGTCCCAAGCCTCCACTTTGTATTGGGAGCCCTGGTACTGGTCCTGTAGCAGTCTCCCTTCATGGTCTTTTACAAGGAGTCCAACCATGACCATGGACTCCTGAATGCCACAACTCTGAGGCCGAAAGGGCATACCCTCACCAATGCCAGCCATAGTACCTGCATTGATTAGCTACAACTGGTTATGGTTGTATTCTTACCTGCGGGTTTAAATAGGGCTGGATTCCCACCCTTTGCCATGATTGGCCAATTTTGAATATGTTGAGCTAAGCTTAGCAACGGCCAAACTCGTTTAGCTAAGATAAGCATCGCTTAAAGAGGTAGATGCTAAGCACTGGTTATCAGTGTGCAAATCTGCTTAGCTGTGCTAATTATTGGTAATTAGATTGGGTGTGTAGATGTAAGCAATGCTTACACTGGCTAAGCATAGCTGAGCAAAATTTAGCATTGTTCAGCTTTCAGTTTATGGACTATCAGGATTGTGGGGTTGATTCCTTATTAATGACATCTTATGATATGTATGTTTACCTTCCATAACATCCCCCTATGTGCTTTCATTACATTATATTCTTTTGTGGCTATACTGCATGAGACACTTGTGTTTATATAGGGGGTTCACATCTGTGCTACACTGACACCTCACATTTGGACCTACTACACTACCCTGGTTAGCAAATAGATGTTATTCATTAACTATTTATAAAAAAAGATATTTTAGTGCTGCTTTCATATATACAAATAAATGGACTGCATTGGGGCTCAAACCGAGAATGACACTATGCTAAGTGAAAGCTCTAATCACTATGCTATCTCATTCTGGCTGTTTTGGCTGTATATTTCTATTTAGCTCCTTTGGATGTTTAAGCTATGCTGAACACAGCTGCAAAATGTGCACACCCCTCAGCTACACTTAAACTTTAGTGGGGAGAAAAAAAAATGTTTGTTTTATTTTTCTTAGTTTAGGGATATGCACATAGCTAACAGTCATACCTCTCCACCTCTTAGATCATAAAATCTGAGCAAAGCCTATCATGATGGGGGGAACAAAGAGGGACACATTTTATATATTGCTCTTTCAAACTCTGAAAGTTGATAGAATAATACATTTTACATTAGCATGTCTTATTTGAAGGATGTGGAGTCTTAGACTCAAATGTTTGTCATTATTTAATGACTTCGAGCCTCAGCTCTTTACCAGGACAGTAAGAAGAACACACCTAACATATGAGGTAGAAATCTGGATATTCTGCTAATATCTGTTCAGTTGGGAGGTATGGTAACAGTGTCCATGGACACTGTTTTTGTTTTCAAAGTGCCATATGGCACTTCCTGAGTGCAGGGGGCATGTTTACTGTGCCAACACTGCTTGGACATGCCCCCTGGACTCGTTCCTGTTTCATGTCTGTGCAGGATACACAGCAGCACACCTTCATTAATATGCAGGGTGTGCTGCTGTCCTACATGGACACAAAACCACTCCGTGCAAGAATAACACTATTCTTGCAAGGAGTTTACTGAATCCTGCGGTTTATCTTTTATTTTGTTTCTTGGTTAATTTATATTTATATATTTTTTATTGTTGGAATAAATTATATCTGGTGAGGTTGGTATCCTTGGCATATTAACATCAGCTTTAAGCCTTTTTAAATGTTTTAGGGTTTTATAATACATTTAGTTATTTTATTTATTTATTGACGTTTGCTGACTGGACTGGGAATGTCACCTGGGTTAAAAACCCATTTTCAGTCGAGGCCTAGGGAGAAAATCTTCACAAATATTACAAATAAAACGAGTATAACATGAGTAATCAAGTATTACATGTATAAAAGCAAAAACATATACAATATAATGCAATACAGTATAAACAAAAACAATGCAATCCTGCTGAGAATTAATATAATTAGGCCACAGGAAAGATAGGATCCATACCATCAGTGGTTTTGCCTAGCATAAAGTTAAGTGGCTAGGTTTAAAAAAGAAAAAAGTTTAAGGTTATAGAACTGGTTATAGCACAATAGAGGGTATTGTTCTAGGATTGTTTCACTATGACCTGTTTGTTTGGCAGGGGCAGGATGGATTGTATAGGAGTATGATTGTAGTGCTGACTTAAAGGTTTTTATGCAGTCAGTTTGAGTTATATGTGAGGGTAAGGCATTCCATAGCTTGAAAATGCTGTTGGAGTACAGACATTGTCCACCTCTTTTGTCGGGTTTTGTTATGGTAATCAGCTGTTTGTCTGAGGATCTTGGTGGTTGTGTAGGATTATATGTTTGTAGGATAGAGCTAATTGCCAGGCAGTCACTGGGTCTGAAGATTAATTTGTTGGCTAAGGTTAGTTGGGTATAGTGGAGCTGGTGGGGAAATTCTAGCCAACTCAATTCTGCAATAGCATGGCAACGATGTGAGAGGTGAGGCTTTCCTGTGGCAAATTTGGCTATTTCATAATAGCAGAATTGTAGTTTATTACTAATGGTCGAGTTAAGGTTAGTAAAGATAGCACTACCATATGGAAGGGAGGGGATGAGTAAGGTTTTGGCAAGTTTTGTTTTAGTGTGGTTGTCCAAATAAAGTTTGTGGCGGTAGAATTTACCTAGTTTAAAGTGTGTTTTCTTTATTGCACTGAGAATATGTGGCTCAAAAATGAGTCTGTCATCTATTATAATGACTAACAATTTTGCTGTTTTCACCATTTCAATTTCGGTTCCATCTTTAGAGAAAATTATGAAAAATATATATGGTGTTTTTGTAGAGAAGAGTAAAAGTTTATTTTTTTTGGAATTTAACAGGAGTTGTGCATTATTTAGCCAAGATTAAGTAAAAGCCTTTTGAGTAACTGTAAGGAGGTTAGAGAAATTATTGGAGGTGGATGATAGTGTGGAGTCATCGGCGTATTGGATGAGATTTTGTATGTGGGGGAGCTTTATGGAGATCATTGATGGTGATATTAATAAATGAGTGACCCTAAAATAGATCTTTGTGGGACTCCAGTGTTGTTTGCTGGATAATCAGATCAGGCATTATGCCATCTTACTGATTGCTCCCTATTGTTTAGGTAGAAGGTGAACCACTTAAGAGATTGAGGGAAGCATCCTAATTTTGATAGCTGGAGTAATAGCTTAGTGTGCGATACCATATTGAAGGCCTTAGATAAATCCAGAAGGATTACTGAGGTAGGCTGACAAGCATCTATGGCCTTGTTAACAATATCAGTAAATGAGAGTAGGGCTGTGATGGTGCTATGTGCTGGATGGAACCCATGTTGAGTGGGGGCCAGAAGAGCATTATCAGAGAGATATTTAAGTAGTTGTGTCTGAACACATTTTTCTAAGATCTTTGATAGTGTAGACACAATAGAGATAGGGTGATAGTTAGATAGATCTTGAGAGTTTCCACCTTTGTGCAATGGTGTAATAATCGATTTTTTCCACAACTGGGGAACGTAGGATTCTGAGATAGAGTGATTTATAAGAATGCTAATAGGATATGTGATTGCATTTGTTGCTAGTTGTAGAAATTCTGGCGGAAGATTATCTGCAGAAAGTGAGCAAGGTCTGAATTTTTTTAGGTGCTTAAAAATTAAAGAGGTGGGCACAGACTGAATAGTAAATGAATAGGCTGAGGCAGCATTAATGGTTTTGTCTTCTAAGTGGGGCTCGTTGGTGTCAAGTAAGGAATTAGTGGTATATAGAGTGACTGGGTCTGGTGATGGGCCCCGAGTAGTTTTTGAATGGTGCAAATAAAATGGGTGTTAAAGTCATGGGAGATTTGTTGTGGAGTTTTGTCAGGTGCTGGAGAGGGATTTTGTGTGGTGCCAGGGTTTAGTAGGGCAGAGATAGATTTCCAGAACTTTTTTGGATTGTTATATGAGGTGGCTAGCTTAGTGGGAAAGTATTTCTTTGTTGTGGAGTTTTGTCAGGTGCTGGAGAGGGATTTTGGTTGGTGCCAGGATTTAGTAGGGCAGAGACAGATTTCCAGAACTTTTTTGGATTGTTATATGAGGTGGCTAGCTTAGTGGAAAAGTATTTCTTTTTATCTTATATCACTACCTTTTTTGTTTTATTACAGAGTTGCTTGTAATTGAGATCATTCTGTTTAGTTTTATTTTTTATCCATAGTTTCCATGCTTTGTCTCTAAGAAGGAGACTTTGGTTGTTTTGTCAACCAAGGGGCATGATTAGTTTTAGTTCACTTGGAAAGTACTGGAGCTAGGCTATTGAGAGTATCTATAAAGAGTTTATTAAAGTAGTTGACCGCTTAGTCTAGGGAAGTGTTTTTAGTGGGCCCCAGTTTTGAGCTTTTAAAATACCTGTGAATTTATCTGGGTAGAATTGGGTAAGATTTCTGTATGTTTTCTAGCAGTGTGCTTTATTTTGTATGAGGGTGAGTCCTATAAGCATATGCTGGGAGGTGGTCAGTTAGAGTGTTGGATAGGGTGCCTGATTTTGGGAAATTCTGAGGGTGGCATACTAGTATCCAATCTAAGGTTGACTTGGATTCAGTGGATAGGCCATGTGTGGGGGTAGTAATAAGTTGCATGAAGCTATGCAGGTTTATACTATTGGCTGGGGTGTGGGAAATTAAGTTTAGCCAGTTCATATTAGTATTAGTTTCTCCTAGGATTATGGTTTCCTATGATATATTCTGATGTATCCAGTGGAGAAAATCTTCTAATGTGAGGATATTGTGGCCTGGGGGTAAGTGAACTACTGCAATACACAAATGTTTGTTACTATTAATATGAAGAGTTGCCATTAGAAGTTCTAGCTTTCCAAAAGTGGGGACTGGTTTGGGGAAAACTGTAATTTGTAGAGAGTTATGGTACATTAATACTTCACTGCCACATTTTTTGGAGTCTTTCACAACGAATAATATTAAATCCTGGTGGTAGTATTTCTGTGTCAGCAATATGCAGTTTTAGCCATGTCTCCGTTACTGCAACTATGTTTGGGCTGCGAGTAGCCAACTATGCATGAAATTCAGTGATCCTACTACAAATGCTACACATGTTTATTGTTATTAGGTGGAGCTTTTGGTCTTTTGGATCTAAGGTGGGTTTTGGTGGATGATTTGGACCAAGATTTGGATGGATGTCTCCACATTGTGCTAATGAGTGGAGAAGGAGGATTATAATGTGTGTTTTAGGGTTATGTGAGGGGTATTTGTGGAGGTGTGCAAGAGACAACTTAAGTTTGGTGTTGGTGAGAAATAGTTTTACTTTGGCTATACTGATTGTACATGATACAAGTAATGAGGGTGACATGTTTGAGTAACTAACTTTGGTAAAAGGTATTGGAAGAGTCTGGGTGCTAGATGTATGAGGCATAAAATGTATGGTGGTATTTATGGAGGTAGCATATGTTAGTAGGACTAGAAGTGCAGTATGGGCTATAATGGAGATAATGAAAGTGTTCTGATGGGGTGTATGGGGGAGGCCATTTGGGAGGAGTGAGGTATGCTGTTTTATATGGCTTGGGGTGTGTATTGATTGTAGGTGAAAGGAAGAGGGAGATAATTGGCTGAGTAATTAGTGGGAGGGGCTAGAGAGAGAATAAATCTAAAGAAAGTGGGGATGGGTGGGAATGGGAGTAGGGAAGAGGAGTGGAGTGAGCCTGGAGTGAAGTGGGGGTGAACAAAGTGGGGCTACTCCTTCTTTGAGGCTTGGCATGCAACAAAAAATAATTGGTCCTACGTTTCAGTGGGTCCTGAAACTACCTAAGATAAAACAGGTTGTTATAACAGTGGTAGACTGCCCAAAGCTAGTTAAGAATAGAAGGGGTCCAAAAATACAATAGAAGCAAAGCTATACAAGTTTGAAGGGTTCACATACACCAATTAAGTACAGATGGGTCTAGAAACCAGTGAGAGAGGATGCCTAGTTGGTCCCGGTGATGTGCAGCAGATTTAATTAAGGGGAGCCGAATGCTACCAGACAAAGTACAAATTGCAGTTGGAGAGGTATATTTGTTTTACTATGGACACATACATGTATTTAGAAGATGGGTAGATGAGATGCCATGTTCTGATATTCAAGACAGAGCTGCTGGGATCCTGTTTCTGGCTAGAAACAATGAAAAACCCGTGTTGGAGTTTGATGGTTCTATGCGTTGCTATCTGTGTTAGTGCCTAAGGATGAGAATGGGAGAGGCAAGGAGGTCAAAAATGCTGAGCTATTGTCTATTTAAACAATATTTTATAACAAGTTGGAAGTAGGAAATGTAAGAAAAAATGGACTAATAGGAAGATTTTTGCAGGATTGTATGGTATATGTTACAGTTTGGCAAATGTAAAGACAAAAGTACGAGTAGGGAGCCATATTACAGGATAGTAGTAAAAGTAATACAGTGCTACACAAAAATCAAAGGTTTGGTTAAGGTTGAGAAACAGCTCAGGAATATGTCCACTCAAATGGCTTCAAGCTGAAATATTTTACTGTTAAGTGCTTTCATTCCCAAACAAGATGGGTTAAGGTTGTTGTTATCACTGACCCTTTACAGGCATTTGGTCAGGTTTCATTTATTTAATTTTAGGTGGTTGATTAATTAAAGATTTGTATCTTGGGGATAAGGGTGTTTATATTGTGGATTGGTGTTGGTCCTGTTTTTCATCTGATAAAGTCCCCTGTTCAATGAAAATGTGGTGATTAGGTTAAAGCGTTTATGTTTTTAAGTCTTATTAAATTATTTTTCACACCCGGATCCATGCCTGATCTTTCCTCAGTGCTTTCTGGTTCATTACGAATCATTACATTTCAGTGTTCATTTAAGCACTGCTTTCCTCCATGATATTTGGAGATATGCAAGTATATTACACTTGATCGAATACTCAACAAACTGAACCCTAAAACACCTGTAAAAGACATAGATGTGGCATTAACAAATCACCCTTATCTGTTGCTCACAGACGGAATATTACTACCATTTAGAAAAGGTCCATGATGTCATGTTGGTCTACCTCACAGATCAGGAAAGTCAGGATGTGTGTGTGCATGCGTACAGCAGGTGTTGACCCTGCCCCACTCAGATGGATGCATGTCGATGTACACCCTTCTATGGGAACATAGTCCTTCCTTAAGATGTGTTGAAGTGTGTATCAAACTGAGTCAGGTAGGCATATGTTCTGATTCATTCTATAGGTGATCTGTGATGTTGTCACAAGCCCATTGATTCTGTTTGATAGGCCTGCATAAAGTTAACACAGTGCATACTGCCTATCTTGATCTATCCTAGGGTTTGGGCACAATCCCCCACTCAAGTATCATTGACAAACTCTACCAGCTGGGGTTAACACTTATGTCAGTAAATTGTTAACCAATGTTCTCACTGACAGACCACATACTGTGAAAGTTGACAAGTCAATCTATACCATTAGAGCTGTCACCATTGGTCTACCTCAAGGATCTGTACTGGGCCCTTCTTGACATTCCAGGTTACAGAATTTGACCTGTGGCTTACAGAATTTTCTGATTTATGCATATTGCTTGCAATCATTGAGTCCACCAATGATGTTAATGTACTACAACAGGAGCTAGCGCACATACAAATGATTGGTGACAAAGTCACATGATCTACTAATAAATACAGAATGTGTCAGGATTTGGGCCTTATGCAAAGTGGAATTTCCTGGTAAGTAAACCATTGATAATACCCCCCCCCCCATGCTGAAATCAGTGGTGCAAAATCTGGAAACACACATAGATATCAATCTGAAATTCAACAAGGTGTACACCGTGGTATGGAAAGGCTATGTTGTGCACCTCATAAGTCAGGCCATTGTATCCAGATCTGAGTATGACATAACACTACTGTAGTCAAACATCAGAACACTAATATAGTATAATGCTTCCTTTTGCATATACTCACCAAACACCTGCAGCAGCTGGACAAACCACAGGCGTTTCACATCAAGAAAATACAGGTCCTACAAATCATGCCATGATGGACATGGATAGACTGAGAGCCCTGTTCCAGAAATATGTAATGGAAAGGATGAGGTGGCTTGTGTTTGGAATACAGGCCATCTCTGACCCAGCCCTGATGGGTATTCTGCACATCCACAAATCAGCAGTCTGGTGAGAGGAAGATGGTAAGAGCACAGTCACATTTGCTGTTGTAAAATGTTCACTTTGCTAATGTCAAGCAAGTGCACAATCACACACACAAACACACACACACACACACACACACACACACACACACACACACACACACACACACACACACACACACACACTAGTTGCCTGTGTAGAACCCCTACTTATCTAAGTACATACACTACAGAAGTTTGCATTTAAGGCAAGTGCCACAGCTCAAGTCTGACTTGGAGAGTATCAGGCAACACTTTCTAGGTTATAACATCATCAGTGTCTGGTGAAGAAAAATGGTAAGGGCACAGTCCCACATGCTGTTAAAAAATGATCTTACTACTAATGTCAAGCAAGGGCACAAACACATAATACTAGTTGCCTACAGTGAGAACAGAACCCCTACCTATCTAAGTACACAGGCTACAGAACTCAGTACTTTAAATAAGCACCATGACAATAGTCAAACTTTTACAAACCTGCAGGAGATCTTATATTGTATGACATCAAAAGAGCATGTTGGAGAGACGATGTTAGGAGGTCTGCATGAAATGGATGTGTAGGCATGTTAAAGTATCAACATACTATCAATCCATGGTATTGGAGCCGCAATTGTAGGATATACACTTCTGCAATTCTGGCTAGACACACACAAATGCACTCACAGTTGACTGCAGTGAGAATAAAATCCCTACATATCTAAGTACACAGGCTACAGAGCTCAGTACTTTTTTGCAAGTGCCATGACACAAGTAGGACTTTTGCAAGGCTGCAGAACAACTTATAGTGTATGACATCATCAGATCATGTTGAAGAGGAGATGTTGGGAGGCCAGCATATGTTCATAGCTTTGCAGCTTTATAGGAGGTTACTAGGTTAATGGCTCAAAGGAATTTCCAAGCCTAGCCTTGTAAAATCACAAGTACCCTTATTGTGTATAGTTAGATGGTGGTTGTTAGCAGAGCAATTTTGTGATCAGCACTGACTGCCCTAGTCCATGAAGGCCATGGGTGTAACCTCTAGGTTGAATTTACAATCACCCATCCAGTTGTGATGGTTGCAATTGAATAGGTTCATTGAGGACCACTGCTTCAGATGTAGTGGGAGCCTATTACAGAGGAGTGGCAATCAGTGGAAGATATATCTGTCTCTCCAGCATATTCTGTTTATGTCACAGGCTAGATTGTATCCCCAGGGCAAGTTATTCTTGACCCATTTGATTTGCAGCTGTCCAGCATTTCCAGTAGGGTAGGGTCTGAGACTGCTCTGTAGGCCAGGCAGAAGTCATCTGTCAGCAACCTGCATGATACTGAGTACAGTAACAGGTCTTTCAGTCTTTCCATGTATGTCATGTTTTCAAAATCCTGGATTCTCCCACTCAAAAACCTTGTGTTTTCTCTAGTCGCAGGGGTCTGGTGAAGTGCAGACATAAGAGAGCATTGTACTCAATTAGTGGTTTGCTAAGGGTCAAGTGCAGTGGAGCTATGACCTCCCTAGTCTTGGATGTGATGCCCTTAGTTATGAGGTGTGCAATGAAGAATATGTGTTTCACCACTATGGACACACAGTGATTGAAGTGTAGATTGCTAATGACATGTGTTCCCAAGTCTCACAACACTGTGTTTGATCTGAGAGGGGTGCAAGGTGTATCATAAGTATCAGGCATACTTCATTGCCAAAGGGGACAACGAGGCATTATTTGTTTTAAAGTTCAGTCAGTGAGTTTGGCACCAATCATCTGTCTATGTCAGCTCTTTTTGTAATATGTTAACATTGCTGGGTGTCTTAATATGAGTGCACCCACTTCACAATCGTCTGCAAACTTGCTAAGCCACAGGCCATCTGCCTTTACCTGGAATTTAGAGAAATGGTTTATTTATTTACTTTATTTATTTTACATTTGTTGACCAGACTAGTCTAACTGGATATATGTCCATTTTCAGTAGAGGCCCGGGGAGAAAAGCTCCAACCATCAGCAGTGACAAAAAAAATGAATACACTATATAGTAAATAGCCAAGTGAATAACAATACATTAGCTACATAGGTGAGAACAAAAGTTTTACAGAGTAACTTAGTAGTTTAAAGCTAAGATTAAATACAGAGAACCAAAAACATATTTTTTTTTTTTTTTTTTTTTTTTTTTTTAGTACTACAGAAAGGCGAGGTAAAACAGAAGAGTAGAGAAGTATAGAGAGAGCTGGAGGTGTAAATATCAGTCTGCGTTAGAACAGGGACACAGCCAGTGAGTTGTAAGATATTTTTTCCGATGCTTTTTAAAAAGAATAGTGGAAGCAAGGGAGGAAAGTTCAGTAGGAAGCTGATTCCATATTTTCCCTACTGTGTTGGTGAAAAGTGAGTCTCCAGCCTTGTTATTTGATTTAGTAGTGGAAACTAGATGCTTATTAGCTGAGCATAGTATACCAAGATTTTTGTAAGTTGAGATCAGGTTAGTGAGGATAGGGGTATTTTTAGGGTGGTAAAGGATTTTTTCGGTGATAACAATTTGTTGATAAAGTAGTTGGTTCTGCAGTTCTAGCCATCCTAGTTGTTTTAGGTTAAGACAGTGGTGAGTTCTAAAGGTGGTGCCAATGGCAAATCTGGCTATGTTATTGTAACTAGTGGAGAGTTTGGTAAGGTTATTTTTTGATAGATTGGTATATATTGCTGAAGCATAGAACAGGGTAGAGATAAGGTGGGTCTGGGCGATAGTTGTTCTGGCTGTAGGGGAAAGGAAGGGTTTGATTCTGTAAAGAGTGCCTAGTTTTTTATTGACTGACTTTATAGTAAAGTTAATGTGGTCATCAAAACTAAGGTTATTATCAATTGTTACTCCTAGTAGATGGGTAGAACTGTCTGGGGATATGTTAGTTGCATTGTTAGAGGATATTGTAAAGTGCATTTGAGGTGACTTATGAGTTGGAGCAAAGAGCAGTAACTTTGTTTTCTTAGGGTTCAGGTGGAGGCAGTGTTGCATAAACCAATTTTCAGCACTGTTAAATACTGTTTGGGTGAGAGACTGGAGAGAGGTTATGGACTTAGCTGAACAAATTAAAGTAGAGTCATCTGCATATTGTATGCAGGTGGCCTGAGGAATTTTGGTATGTAGGTCATTAATAAACAATGAGAAGAGCAGAGGTCCTAAATAGAGCCTTGGGGTAATCCAGTGTTCACAGGAAGGGATTTTGAAAGATTATTATCCCACAATACTGCTTGTTGCCTGTTTTCCTAATAGGATTTAAACCAATTTAATGCTTATGAGTCAAGAGATTGGGCTTTCAGAATGTCTATAAGGATATTATGGTTGACCAAATCAAAGGCTTTTGAAAGGTCAATAAATAATGCAGAGGAAAAAGTGTTATTGTTACGATTTTTGTTTATTGCCTCAGTGAAGGATAGCAGGGCAGTTGTACTATGGAAAGGCCTAAAACCATGTTGGCAGTTGGCAAGTAGATTGTTTTGGAGAAGGTGGTCAAGTAGTTGTCTGTGTATGCATTTTTCCATTATCTTAGCAATTGGAGACAGTAAGGCGATAGGCCGAAAGTTGGAGAGTTCAGTAGATGCCCCACCTTTATGTAGAGGGATGATATGGGATATTTTCCAAATGGAGGGGATTTTGCTTTCTAAAATTGTTCTATTTATAAGGATGGAGATGAGATAGGCAATAGCTTGTGCTGCTATTTGCAAATATTCAGCTGGAAGACAGTCAGCAGAAGGGGTGCATGGTTTTAGTTTTTGAAGGAGTTTCCAAATGAGTGATGTAGGTACCGGTTGTATTTGAAAGGTAGGAGATGGAGTCTTTGAGGTATTTAATGGGGATGTAGTAATAGGTGGTAAAGTGTTGGCTAGGGTTTGAATGGCTTCAGTAAAGTGGTTGTTAAAGGCATCAGGAATTTGGTTAGAGTTACTTTGCTTGAATCCTGTAGGGGCAGGAGTTTTAGAGTGTCCTGGCTGAAGAAGTTTGTTTATGCCATACCAGAATTTTTGTGGTTTTTGCTGATGGGTTTGTTGGAGGTGAAGGTAATAGTCTTTTTTGTCTCTGAGGATATCTTTCTTGGCGGCATTTCTTAACTGTTTAAAGCAGAGGTGATCTGATGGACATTTAGAAACTCTCCATTTGGCCCAAATTTTATTTCTGAGGAGGATCTTTTGCCTAGTTTGTTTTGTGAGCCAGGGGGCAATTTTGGTCCTTATTCGAGAAGAACGATAGGGAGCATGGTAATCTAGGATCTGAAGGAATCTAGTGTTAAAGTAGGTCACTGCATCATCAAGTTTCCAAACAGTTGGGGCCACACCACAGATCCTTGTGGTATTCCACTGTTAAATAGTCTAGTGGTGGAGGTGCACTGCCCAACTTTGACAGTGTGCATTCTGTCAGTGAGTCAGTCGGTGATCCATGTAGTAATGTATGGGTTAATCCCCAGATGAAAGAATTTCTCTATGATACCTGAATGGGGGATCATGTCAAAGGGCTTAGATAAGTCAACATAGGCAGTATGTCCTGTTATAGGTTCATAGGTTGGTACTAGGCTATCGGCCCTAGGGCCTATGCAAGCCTAGCCATAACAATTCCCTGGATATTTCTTCCCACAATATTTACTTCTCCAGGGCCCTTTCTAGCAGGGTGACTGACATGATCTCCCATCCAATCATCAAGGTTCTTTTTGAAGAGGGCCAATGAGGCGCTCTGCTTGATATGTATGGGCAGTCTATTCCAGAGTATGGGGAGTCTCTGGGTCAGGAACCTATCCCTCCAGCATGTTTTGTTTATTGTGATGACAAGGTTTAGATCCCTGGAGCGTGTGGCTCTGAGGGATTGGGATTTCTTTAAGTGGAGCATGTCTAACAGCTCAGGGTTTGACATGGCCTTGTATGTTAAGCAGAGATTGCCTCTGAGTAGACTATATGCCACAGAGTATAGCTGGTGTTTTTTAAGACGGTCAGTATATGGCATCTGCTTTAGGCCTGTGATTCTTTTAGTGAGGTATTTCTGTGGCCTTTCGAGCTGTTGCAGATGTCTTGTGAGGTACATACCAAACGGGCCATTATACTCTATAATGGGTCTAATGAGGGATGAGTACAGTGGGACAATGACCTCCTTTTTTCTGGATGAAAAGCCCTTAGTGATGAGGTGTGCCACATAGAAGGATTTCCTGACTGTTGTGGCAATGTGGTTATCGAAAGTGAGACCACTGTCCACCTGTGTCCCTAAGTCTCTCATTACACTCCTGATGTTTAGTGTCCTGCCACCTATGTGGCAATTCATGGGTACATGTTTTTTTTCCAAAGGGAATAACTATACATTTCTTGGCATTAAGCTTGACCCCATGGCTCTGGCACCAGGCATCTATTTCTGTAAGGCCCTTTTGTAGAATATCCACATTATTTGGGGATTCAATAATGGCTCCCAGTTTGCAGTCATCTGCAAACTTTGTTAGCCAGAGTCCCTTAGTGTTGGCCTGTACTTCAGAGAAGTAGATGCCAAACAAGAGTGGTCCCAGGACTGAACCCTGAGGTACTCCACTTGTCACTTGTCTGGAACTGGATTTGGAGTTGGCTACTTTTACTGTCTGGGTTCTTTCAGTAAGCCAGTTAGCAACCCATCGAGTGACATAGGGATTTATGCCCAGCTTAGTAAGTCATCCAGGTGTTTGGGATCATTATCAAAGAATTCTACTAGGTTTAATAAGCAAGATCTACCCCAAACAAAACCAAATTGGGTCAATTCTAGTGTGTGAAAGGTTCCCTATGTCCCAGTGTATAAGGTCCATAATGATTCCTTCCATAGCCTTGCAGATAAGGCCGGTAGGATTATGGCTCAATAGTTCTAGTTCTGCATGTTACCAGATTGATGTGCATTGCATATCACACAGCATATTCATTTATGTAGTGTAGTTGACATATGTGTGAAAAAAGTACTGAGAGACCAGGGTTGCAGTGCTTGGGGAAGGCAACAATTGGCTGTATTGTAAATATGTGACTTATTGTTAGATGGTGCCTTCACGTTGTTATGTTTCCACATGTAATTTCATGTCATAAACAGGAAATGGACATTAAAAGCACTAATACATTATAATATTTAGTTTTCCATAGCGCAGCGAGCAGCAGGCTTGCTCGGCTGTTGGCAAAGTGTTTGCACATGCAAAATATACATTTGTATTCATATTTTTCTGTTTCTGCATTGTTAGGCAGTGTGCAAACATGAGCTGCATTGCTAAATTCTGTGAGTTAGCATTGAGTCTAGAAACACACTTGCTGCTTCATTGACTCAGTGGCAGTAGGTGTAAATGCATTGACACTTTTCTTTTTGAGCCCAGATTATACTGGATTTGAATCCACATATATCTACTGCTTTTAAATAAACAGATTAATGCATTTGGATGATGCAGTGCTGTAGTATTTAGCACTGCTACCTCACAAGAAGATGTTCTCTGGTTTGATTCTCAGCTGGGGTGCCTTCTCTGTGGAATCTGCACATCCTCTTTGCATTTGTGTAGGTTTCCTCCGGGTGCTCCGGTTTCCTCCCACATTCCAAAGACATGCAGTAGGTGGATTGGACACTCTATATTGGCCCTCGGTGTGAGTGTGTGGTGCACCTTCTAAGGAGGGTTGGGCATTGGGCTAGCGACCAGATCCGTAAAACCCGTACCTGCTGATGGAAACAACAGGTCCTGAAGGGCGCTTGTTGCCCAATGTGCTGAATGCACAATAGCAGATTGAGGATAATGCATTTACATTAATTCTTTATAGTGCATGTGTTGCTGTGTGCTGGCATAGCACAGCGGTTTAAGCAGAGATAACCACAGCACTGTACTGCCACTCACCATTGCTTGGCATTGTTGTGTGATGCCAAACTCTGCAGAAAGATATAGGCCAAAAAGTAAAGGGATCCATTGCTTTTTCTGCTGCTTATATGTGTTGTGTGTGATTCTAGTTTTGACCAGATTAAAGGTGTTAAAATGGGGTAGATAGGGATGTGGTGAAATGGGGATCAAGCAGGGGATTATGTAGCTCAGGAAAGTATGACCCTGAGCAGCATCCTACCATCACCCAGAATGATATCACAGTACAAGCAGAAAATTATTGATTTCAACAATTGGCTAAGTTTCTGGTGTTATTCTTAGGGGATCCAGTATCTGTCTGCATGGCATGACATGACTGACAGACCTTGATGCTTTGCCAGAGATGGCCTGCATCTGTCACCCCTGGGCTTCCAGATACTGGCCAAGGCTCTTACCACCCCTATAGTGCCTTTATAGGCAGTGTTCCAAAGATCAGATTACCACTGTAACAGCTACAAACAAATGCAATCTGAGGCTCATGCTACTCAATGCTAGAAGTCTAATTCTCAAAATACACTTGCTCAAAGCACTCCTTAAAATGGAGAACATCGAGATTTGTTCTGTAACAGAGACCTGGTTCAAGGCAGCAGAAAGCACCCTTGCACTACCAGGCTATAACTCATTTCACACCTTTCAGCTCCAGAACAAAGGCAGTTGTGTTTCCATATTCATAAAGGATGCGCACATCTCCAGACTGGTAGCCCAACATAATGCACCAGAGATACTTCAGGTGCAGCTAACACTGGGTAAGACAGCAATTCAGATCGTAGCCTGTTATAGGTCCCCAACCATGTCCCAAGACTCACACTCCACATTCCTAAGCACCGTGGAGAATATTAGGGTCCAACCTAACACTCTTATACTGGACAACTTCAACTAGCCCTCCATTAACTGAGAAAACTACTCATGTACCAGTACACTTTCCCAACGTTTCCTGGGATTCCTTTATTCCAATGGACTGGACCAGCTCATTCTTACCCCCACTAGACGAAGCAACGTCCTTGACCTGGTCATTACTAACATGGGCGACTGTTGCTCTACACCAAAAGTCATCTCCTCCCTGGTTAGATCCGACCACAAACTAATCACCTTGGAAATCCACATCCCTCCCATGCCTAGACAAAGGTAACAACCATGAAACACTTCTCCAAAGCTAACTTTGAGCTCCTAAAAAACAGAGGTGGCTAACTTCACGGCACCCATGCAAATGGAGAATAGTTGCATGACCACCAAATCATTCACTAATGCACTTTATGAATACGTACACAAATGCATGGATCTTGCCATACCCAATAGAACCAAGACGCTCTCCTCCAAAAAAAGGAAGCCGATCTGGTGGTCTTCTGCCATAAACAAAGTCTACAACAGCTGGAGGAAACTGATGTGGAAATAGGTGAAGTCCCAAGACTGGAAAAACTCCCTTATCAGCCTCAACAAAAAGTTGAGAGCTGTCATAAATCCTCTAAAGCTAGCTATGAAAATGGAATTGCAGCAGATAATAAAGACAACCACAAGGCCTTCTATTGTTATGTAAATAATCTCCACGGTAATACCCAGATTTGCTCTGAGCTGCTGCACAATGATACCTCCTATACCGAGCCAAAAGATATTGCCAATATACTGGCCGACAGATTCAGTGCCAACTTTACCCCTCTCCCCCCCAAAGGACCAATCACAATGACAATAGATTGCCAAATACCCAGTATTACTGCTGCACACATTAAAACAGTACTGCCCAAGACCAAAAATACAGCTTCTATGGGACATGAAAATATCCCTGGCTGTGTTCTACATGAACTACAGAGTGAACTGGCACCTCACCTGTGTGCCCTATTCAATCACAGCCTCACTTCAGGCTTTGTCCCTACCAAATGGTGCACTGCTATAGTCATCCCTCTCCACAAAGGAGGAGCAACTACAGACCCTGGGAACTTTTGCCCCATTAGCCTGACAAGTCTGATATGCAAAGCTATGGAACGCATCATCATGGACCTAATAAACAAAGATATAGGGAATCTCCAAACTCTGGATCCCACACAATTTGGTTTTGTGAAGGGTAGATCAGTGTGAAAGTAGCTGACTCCAGGTCAGACTGCTGACCCGTCACAAGTGGAGTCCCACAGGGATCTGTCCTGGGTCCTCTCCTGCTTGGTATCTACTTCTCAGATGTCCAGGCCAACCCAAAGGGATTCTGGCTGACAAAGTTCCCAGATGATTGCAAGTTAGGAGCCATTATTAACTCCCCAAGTGATGTTGACATCCTACAGAAAGGCCTCACTGAGACCAAGGACTGGTGTCAGAACCATGGCCTTAAGCTCAATGCCAAAAAAGTGTTGTGATCCCCTTTGGGTAAAACTCAATTACCATGAATTACCACATCGATGTTAGTCCGCTGAACACAGAAGGCATTATTAGAGATCTGGGAACACAGGTTGACAGCAACCTCTCTTTTGACCACCACATTGCCACTGTGGTCAGAAAGTCCTTCTATGTGGCACATGTCATTACTAAGGGCTTTGCATCCAGGAAGAAAGAGGTCATTGTCTCCCTTTACTCTTCCCACATTAGGCCAATCATTGAGTACAATGCCCCATTTGGCATGTACCTCACTAAACACCTGCAACAACTGGAGAGGCCGCAAAAGTACCTCACAAAGAGGATCCTAGGCCTTAAACACTTGTCCTATATGGACAGACTCAAAAAACCCCAACTATTCTCTGTCTCATATCGCCTACTTAGAGGCGATCTCTGCTTGACTTACAAAGCCATGTCTGACCCAGCTCTGTTAGAAATGCTACATCTAAAGAAATCCCAATCCCTCAACACCACACACTCCAGTGATCTCAGCTTCAGTACCACAATCAACAGAATGTGCTGGAGGGACAGGTTCATAACCCAGAAACTTCCCATGCTGTGGAATAGGCTTCCCATACATGTCAAGCAGAGCACCTCACTGGCCCTCTTCAAGAGAAACCTTAATGAGTGGATGGGAAATAGAAAATTCTCCCCGGGGTTCACTCCAGTGTCTCTACTCGACAGAGGCACTGGAAACTAAGGTCGAGTGGCATGATGCTAGGGTAATCCTATGGGCTAGGCTTGTAAAGGCTCCAGGGCTGTTAGCCTAGTACACACCTATGAACCTATGAACTTATGAAAGTACAAAGGGGAAGCAATACAGGAATGTGCAGCAGGGAGGTACAGAAGAATCATAGCTGCCCATTTCATCATCAGTAAAACCTGATCATCTGTGCAGAATATTAGCTGAATTTGGACTGTCACCTCCAGAGAGAGGGGTGACAACAATGTAATCATGTTGTATAGCCAAATGGACCAAATCAATTATGTCAAGAAGACGTGTGCCATTTATTTTTTAAATTCATTTAGAGAGGACTGCTGTATAAGGGATGTAGGTATGTCTTAGTCAGGTAAATTAGGTAGGTGATGAAGGAAATGCAAACAAGGCAAACCAGACAAGAGACAGGGATGGTGAGGGATACAAAAGATTGGGGGACACAATGATTGGGGTGTGGGAGGGGACAATGCAGGCTCATGTCTCTCAAGCTTGGAAACAGTGAGAATTGATTCCTCACCCACTGGCATGTCATCCCTGTCCTCTCACTCTACTGACTGGTGGAGTGCTTAATGTCTTCTCCTCCTATGGACCATGAGGGAGAGTAGCCTATCCATCCAAGATAGGCGTACGCCAATGGTGCAGTGCATGACCCAATGCACCAACCCTGGCAACTCTCTATGGGTAATGAAATTACTACCTCTGCCACTGCTCTCAAAGGGTAACACTGCACCAGCTTCTGGAGCAGTACTACCTGAGGGGGCAGGTAGCGCAGGGGCAGCAGAGCCAGTGCTGTCAGGTTGGCTCCCTGATGTGCTGGGCATCTGTGCTGGGGCCGGTGGAGTGGGGGCAGGCTAATCCAATGGAGCTGGCCTACCTCACTGTGCTGTGTAGCATTTAATTGATCACTTCTGTGACTTTGCTCGAGAGTGGCACAGGTAATTAACCTACGTGGGTGGCGAAAGCCAAGACATTTTTGGCTAGGCTTACTTATGCCCTCGGGCCGATAGCCTAGTACCTACCTACCTATGGTACACATGGATGACATGAAGACATCTGGATGACACATAATACAAAATAAAAAAAGAGAGATAAGTGTTGGGGTGAGAGACAAAAGAGATACAATTAGTATCATCATATGTAACATAGAAAGCAATGACAGAATTATACAACTATTTTATCTGAAGTATGACATTTAAATACATGTCCTAACAGATACACACTATAATACAGATTGCTGAAATAATCCTTGAAATGTGCATATATTGCACATATGCATGTTCCAAGTATACAGATTTCAGTTTACAGCAGGGCATTTGTGCCACTGGTAATAGAGTTTTTACTGCAATGTAAATATTATTAAAGAAATAATACTGTTGTATGCTTGTGAATCATGGTACATGAACCCACAGCGTACGACTACAGTCTAATCTTTGAATCCTGTACCTGTTTTATGGTATAGACTAATGCATGTATTTTTGCTTTTTCAGTTGTGATATGCATGCTCAATTCGATATAACAGTCTAAAAGACCCAAAAAGCTTTCTTTAACTTTTTAAGCTATAATCACGTTTCTCGTTTGCTGCATACATACCCACTTGCTTTCTTCGGTCTCTCCAGTCGAGTGGCATGAGTCTGCCTATTAAACTCACACTCAGTGGCAGCCAGGTAAAGAACAGAAAAGAACACAAGAGCATTATGCATGCCAGTATTGCCTATATTGAGCTTTCTAAGTCTTACAAGTATCCTCTTATATTCATGCTTACACAGCTGTGGGATATCTGCAGTCTCAAATTCATGCAACCAATGGTTGAGAGTGTCCCTTTTATACCTGTGTAGGTCATTAAAATGATGCCTACGCTGCCCTCCAGTGCATGGGATACCAGTTACACTGGATACAGGCGGGGCCAAACTATTTGATGCCTCAGGCTTGTTTCCCTGCAGAAGCCTTTGCTGTAACACTTTACCAGAAGTCCAATAAATATCCTGGACACCCCCTGTGCCCTAAAATGCACACCTTTCACTCTAATGAGAGGCATGTCTACCAGATGAACTAGAGCAATGGAAACTGATGAATTCCTGCCAATTCCAGATATCACATTTACTAGTAGTGCAGAAACATGAGAAACAATGCCAACCACGTTTGCGTGATGTTAAGTGGAGAGCAACAGTGCCAAGCAGGGATGAAATAAATGATTGAAATTGGAAGGTTAATCTGACACTTGGCCTTAGTTTGAGGTGTGTCTACTGATGTAGGCTAGAAATATATATTGAAACTTGGAAGATAACTTAGGTGAGTTGTTTACACACATGCCCTGGGAGTATAAATGTAATGATATGACACATTTGTTTTTTGCCTTTATAAGGGACAAAACATTTTCTTCCACAGCATTGATTTTCGATCTTTGCCACAGAAGAAGTGCGGCTCAGACACAGTCATAAATCATATAGAATTACAGCTGACAGTTTGAGCTTTTACACATGTGTGTGTGTGACCTGACAAGGTTATTAGATATACATCCAGTTGTATCTGTGTCTCTTGTAATTGGAAAGGCCTTGGAAGTCCTGATAACAGAATTTTACTTACAGAAGTATAGTACACAATATGCCCTCAGCCATGCATCTGAAAACACAATAATGGTGTCTTAACCCTCATACATATAATTCATATCAGCTCCACTATCTAAAGTTTTAAAAGTGACAGGGAATATAATGGGAAGTGGAACGACAATAAAAGTGTAGGAATAACCTATATTAGAACACAGGACCACATGTATGGCAGTCCAATACTTTCACCTATTGCCACAAGAATGTTGAAAAACACGTGTCTGTTTTTCAGTTCACTGCTATAAACTGCACTATCACAATAATAAAATTAGGTTGCACACACTGTGCTAGAACCCAGGGCCATCTGCACTCCCATTATACATTTGCACCTGATGCTACAAGACCTTTCAATCTCTTAACATAAAAAATCTGGACAAAGCAAAAAATAATCAGAGGCAAAGGCACAAAAATAAGGACCGATTTTAAATATTGCTCTTATAAAGTTCAAAAGGTACTAGAATTACAGGTTTTCTGTTATCATGCAATGTTTGAATGGTATAAAGTCTGAAACTCAAATATCTATTATTTAATGACTTCAATCCTCAGTGATTTGCAAGAAAACAACAATTTTATGAGGAACAGACCAAAAATATGAGACAAAAATCTGGACATTCTTTGAAAATCTTGTTAGTTGAGAGTTATAGTTACATGAAATTTCCTAATTTTCTAATAATGCTTAAGGTTTCTGTATTCACCACTGCACAACACCACTTAGAGTGCTTGCGTGGTGCCCATGAGAATTAATTGAATGTAATATTTCAATTATTAGCTGTCTGAGTACTGTCTGCAGGTGTTATGTCTGCTTCCTGTGTTGGCCACTAGTCCAGTAGTCTAGTTTGTGCACTGCCATGCTTCACCCAAATAAGGTAAGCACAGCCAAGCCTAACATTCATTTTATCTGTTTCCTATGTTTGTGAAAGTTACTCATTGTGCAAAACAATGCCCCCCCCCAAAAAAAAATAGAAAATAAATAAAAGACATGGAAAAATAGTTGAAATGAGGAAAAGAAATCTATGACATACACACTACAATATGTTAATACACCTAAATATTTCTATGTGGTCTGGATTTGAACTCTCAATCCAAAGAGCTTTCAGACCACAGTAAGGGTGCCTTACCCTCTGTATCACATAAACATTTTGGAGCAAAGAACTGAAATCTTTCTACATACAATCAACTGCAACATCATCTACAGTAATATGAAACCATATTACAGTTATTTGTACATTTATTAATTTTGGATGTAGTGTGCTGAGTGATCACACAACCAGTTATGAATATTGCTTGCAAATCTGCTCTGTCTTACCACTCTGTGTCTGTTCCTTATTCTTCTTTTATCTGACCAATAATCTGAGGCATGCAAGTCTGTAAGCCATTCTATATCATTGCCTTTAAAATGTATGAGGATATTAAATGGCAATAATATAATATGCAGTTGCCAACAAATAAATGGGAGTTTGGATATTAATGAACAGAACCTGTGAATTGTTTGCTGCTTATTTACATTTCCAACCTTGGCAAACTTATATCCAACACTTTGTAAGTCTAACTTGACACACCCAATGGATGTTGGGTAGTCTGCGTTGCTGTTGTGTTTTCCTTCTCCCTACCAGTAATCAATCAGAGTTGCAACCCATTAAAAACAAAGACAGAGGGAGTGTCTGTACTATGTTTACATCTGATACAAGGAGCTAATTATTTGGGATTCAGCAATTCTAATGAGTTCACATCTCATTTGCATCTTCACAGTAATGACAGCCCTGAATATATACCATAAAACGGCAACCATATAGCTACAGGAAACTGAAGGTGAGGAAACTTGTTTATGTGGAAAACACAGAAAAGAGGCTATTACTTTGGGATATATCTGCACAGAGGATTACTGAACTTAAGAAGGTATGCTTGCATTTTGTCAGCTGCATACTGCTTATGCTGAAATGTAATTAAGAAAAATCTTTTTAATAGTTTTATATATGTATTTTGATTAGCAAAGACTTTTACACTTTTATCTGTATGCTTTAGCTAAAAGTGTACTAATAGCATGGATATGTTTGTCAGGGCATTTTATGGGAATACATGATTGGCAATATCTTAACATGGAATGTTCTGCTTTAAATCTGGAGACATGTTTCAAGGACAGTTCATTTGATAGCACTTTTAGCATTTCAAAGATTTTTTTTTTGCAGAATGTGTCATTTGCCTGTTCTTTTAGGGGGGAGCAAAGCTGCATTTCTGTTATTGCACACACAAGGATATGTTGCTATTGTTACTCTCCTTTTTATTATTACACAATACACTTCAGGTTCAACACTTTCCTCAAAAATCCAGCAGTTGCAACAGTTATAGTTCAGGGCTGACTCTGTCTGATGCAAGCGGTACACAGCCAAGACATGGGGAGGTAAAGGTTGTGAGAGAAGGTTTTAGGCCCTTAGGTAGTGAGTGAGTGTGCTATGCATTGTCTCTTAGCTAATGCGAGGGCATATTGAGCATGCCTATGTCTGTCTACACTCACAGCAGCTGCAGGTTCTCCCTCTGACCCCTCTCCTGTGTGTGGCTGTGGTGACCTTGGCACTGGTGGTGGGCTGTGTGCTCCTTCTCCTTGTTGACCCGGCTGAAGCTGTTTTCTCAGGATGATGTTGTGTAGCATGGCACATACAGTGAATATTTCAGTACATGTCCTTGTATTGTACTGCATGGCTCTACCAGATGTATCTTGGAACCAGAACCATGACTTCAGCAGCCCAAACACATGCTCTGTGATATTTCTGGTTTGAACTTGTGCCTCATTATGGCATTTCAGCAGGTGTGTGTACATTTCTGATGGGCATCATCAGCCATGGTTCCGATGCATAACCTGCATACCAAAGTAAATTGAACTGTGGGATATCCCCTAATGACCTTCTGATACAGTTGAGAGGCGTGCGAGATATGTGAGTCGTGGTACCTGCCTGGGTTGCTAGCTTATAAATGCAGATGATTCCCTTGGCATTACACACAACTTGGCAGTTAATAGAGTGGAAGCTATTTCTATTAATGTAAAGCCTTCCCTGTTCCCCGGGTGGTACCTTAATTTCTATATGTGTGCAATGTATGGCACGCAGTACTTCAGGGTAGTGTGCTACAGGGTAGAACTCCTGCATATTTCTGGCCCTATCCTCAGGAGTACTAGAACAAATATGTACTCACTAACATGCTGGAGTATAGCATTCAAGAATTGATTGAGGATAGTGGATGCAGATGCCTGTGACACATCCAGCATGTCCCCTGTCGGTCTGTGAAAGGTACCTCTAACTAAGATTCTAAGTGCTACACATACCTTTGTCTCCACCAGGATGGTTCCCCTCAAATTTTCCTGGGTTTGAGTTTAGGATAACAGAGGCTGCATATTTCCTGTAGTGTGCCTCTATTGTCCCTGTAGCCCTCTACAATTTTCACATCATGTAGGTTATGATATGATAAGTTAGACGCATCTGAAAACTCTTCTCCTTCTTGGCCTTAGTCTGTTAGGAGCAGCAGCAGTATAGACTTCAGCCTGTTACACACACATGAATTAAAGCAACAGTAGCCCCTAACATTGTTTCTGTGTAAACCCCTTTCTGTGGCTGTATTCCAATAGATTTTGGAATTCACAGGGAAAACCGGCATGGAGTCTGCATTTGATGCTTTATAGCTTGTTGAATAGCTCCTCCATCTTGGATTGCGTGATTAGCATACAGTTGAGCATTCCATGGTGATCACCTTGTTTGCGCAGATCTACACACCATGTAGAGCCACTTACTGAATCCAAAACAGTGCACACACGCACATGGTGGATATGGACCGTGTAGGCTTTATTGAGTCTGGATGATAGTTTCCAATATTGTGAGTCTTGTAAGCAAATTCATAGACCTTTGATTTCTTGAAAACATGTACTGTGGTGACATTTGATACTTGTTTAAAAACATCCAAAATTGCAATAGAGTAATACAAAATAAATGTATATAGTTAAAAAATAGCTATATTATTTATAAAATACCGCTAAGATACATAAAATAACCCACTACAACAGTCGCATTGAACACCGATGAAAAACTGTATACAAAAAAAAAAAAAACAAGATGCATCATTTTATAGTTTTGCAGCCCTTAGTTTTAAACTTGTCCACATTTGTTTTCATTTTATAATTTGCTTGCCAGATTAGTCCCATTGAGACAATGCCCTCTTTTCAGGGAAAACCAGAGGTGATATACATACTGACTGGGCAAAGTTTGGCGAAGGCTCTGAGGAACTTCCCATACTTTTATTTTTGATAAGTGCCGATGGGTCTTTTAAATCCACTTGAGCTACCACCATCTTAGGCAGATGGGGTCTTGGTTTAATGTCTCATCTGATGGATTGCATTCCCAGGAGTGCAACACCCCCTTTATGCTGCACATACAAATGACATAAAAAGGATGCTTGCAGAAACACATTAATAACATTGAACAATCATACTGATACATTTAAGCTATGGCAGTAATGAAAAAGGGGCAATGCTGCATGAAAGGTATATGTTTTGTGAATGAATCCATACTGCTGTTAATATTAAAAGCAAGACAGTCTGAAGCAGGTATACTCATCCTAGTGCTTTCTTTGGCACACCAGTCTTCTCTTGTGTAGCTGCCTATTTACTTCTATATCTTCAGGGGTTGTACAGATAAGAAGAGCACTGTGTAATATCTGTGGCTGGCTAGCAGTGCCAGTTTAAATGTGTAGTTAGCATAAGCTCTACTTACAGTAGATAGGGTATGATTGTTGTTTAAATTTACCCTCCCACTGGCCAAGGAGGTCAAGATTTCTATAGCTCATGTCAGGGTGATGCCATTGTTCTCCTGTATGTGGGATACCAGTGACATGGGTGACAGCCTGGGATAAACTATTTAAGGCTTCAGTCTTATACTAAGGCCATTAGTCTTATACTGAGGCCATTATTGCCTCCTGCATGAGCCTCTGGCTGTCATGCTTATGAAGGATGTAAAAAAATACCCTTGTCTCCTCCTCACATCACCTCCCCTTCTCTAGGCATGATGTATTCCCTTAAAGAATCTCAGGTAAAAATTGCAGAGAATTCACACCCAAATCAGGTCCCATGTGTTCTAGCAGCTGCACACCAAGAGGCATCGATGGACACCTCATCTGTGCAGTGCATGGCAAACTTAGAAAATATAGGTACTGTATTATTATGGTTCATAATGTCACTTTAAGATGCGATACATGCCATTCCTCAATCCCTGTGTATGTTTTTAAGAAATCAGGCACTATAAGATACACATAGAATTGCAGTTCCCAGATGAATGTGTGGCCTAGAATGCTCATGTACAGTGCTGCCCAAATGAACTCAGGTGTGTGGATGGCATCAAGAAGACTTCTGTACAACAGTTAACAGGTGCACTCATCACACAAAATGAATAATGCAAAAACACTAATGAGCTGAACCATAATTAGCATAATCATTGTGCCAACCAATTGAATCTACATGATATAAAGCAGTGGCATCAAGATAACCTCATTGCACTACAGAAGAAACTTTAGAGTTTGATTCCTACATAAGGTTATTCTGGAAAAACAAACTTTTTTCATCAAAAATATATATCTATTTGTGTAAGGTAAGTGCATCTCCAATAATTTGTAGCACTGCTGCTTTTAATTGCTATTCAACCTGTCGACCAGAAGGGATGTAAGTCTGTCAGTACATTTAAATGTGTTGGGCAAGGTTTGCTGAGAAGGGGGCTGCAGGACTACAACAATTACTGGCCTTCAGGTTTGTTAAGCTAGATGAGAGTCACACCTGTGAAGTCATAGTCAGAGCTCTTTTCAGTACAAGGGGGTCTCAGCCTATGTGCCTAGGCAGGTATGAGTCAAACATGGAGTATCATTCTACCTTCACCAAGAATGATGCCACAATCCATCAATTCTCAACCCTTTTTTCCCATTTTGAACATGAGGTCAAGGTGACACTTCAGTAACAATCATCTCAAGCCAAGGTTTACACCACCAAGTGGCTAGCCCTGCTGTGGTAGTTCATTCACACCACTTATTTACACATACACACTCACATATGGCCAATTTAGGCTGTTTGATCTGCCTACTGCATGTCTTTGGAATATGGGAAGAAGCCAGAGCACCTGGAGGAAACTCATGTGACTGCATGTAGGACATGCAGACTCCACTCAGAAGGCAACGCAGCCAAGAATTGAACTGGAGAACCTTTTGCTGTGAGGCGACAATGCTGACCACTCCACCACCACAGCCACCCTAAGAATGATGCCACAATATGAACAGAAAATAATTGACTTCAGTTACTGGCTACGTTTTTGGTGTCATTCAAAGTAGTCCAGTACTTGTCAGCCTGGGAGAATATGACTGACATACCATGCTGATTCAACAGGGGTGGCCTGCATCTATCTCCTCTTGGGTTCTGATTATTGACAAAAACATTGTCTATGTCTGTAGTGCCTTTTTAGGTAATACAAACCTGATAAACATATCAAGATAATGAAGCAAACAAAAGAAAACATGAAGAATTTATTAACAGAGTGCTCTTCAAACTATCTGGAGATCTACAGAGCTGAGTATATTTTTCTGGCACTTCAGAATTGTATACTGGTAATTGTTGTTTGACTAATTTTATATCATTGCTGGCTGACTTCAGAGTTGTGCACTGTTATTTTTGCTTCCCTGTATAGTTTTTCAGATCTCTGCTGAAGGTGTTGGTTTTCCCATACCCACCCTCCCTATTCTTGTGTTGTTGTTTAAATTTGGAGGCTTTTGCAGTTGCCCGCCCCCACTGTAGATTTGATCCGGGACACTCCCCCCAGTCCCATCTCTTTACCTCATTCTACCTAATAGACTCCTTCTACACTTGTTTTTAGTCATATTTAATTTAATTGCATTTTTTAAACTGTTTGGTCTAACATTGCTACATACTCAAGTGTGCTAGCTTCCACTGCATTTGAATTGTTTTTACTGCTGTTTTAGCTACTTTTCTGTATATATATATATATATATATATATATATATATATATATATATATATATACATATATATATATATATATGTATACACACCTTTCCTTTAACTAGTGTAGTCCAGATTCAGATTTGCTGTATCCAGGACTGTATGTAAACTTATGAGCCCCCCCCCCCCAAGCTTTCTGTGTTGGAGGGAAGCCTTCTAGCTTATCAGTGGGAGTGGTAAGCACTAGGTAACCTATCTACCATATAAGGAGTGGTTCTGGCCCAGAAATTGTAGTTATTGGCCGTGTGGGCAGTTTTTCCATCTCTCTCAACTTTCTGATTTAAAATCCTACATTTGCACTTGTTTCCCCCCTTTCCTGTAACTAGTTTAGTCCAGTTACAGATTCTTAGTTTTAGCACTTGAATTTGCTTATTCGTGATCAGCACTTGTTCAGAACTTGTAAGCACTAAATAACCTATTAATTACTGCAGCACTCAACCTTCCTCCTTACCTAGAGGAAAACAGTTTTGGCACTTACTTTCCTCACTTGCTTAGAGAAAAACAGCTCTTGTACTCACTTTCCTCACTTATCTAGAGGAAAATAGTTTTTTATTCAGGCATGTCCAAGGGTCAGCTCCCAGTGTTCTCTCCTGTCTATCTGATGAATCTGGGCATCTTGGGGCAATGCAGAAATTGCCTCATGTACACAGACAACCCTCTCCTCCTACCACCCAGCACTACAACCTGTGAGAGATGCACTTATCTAGCCAAACTGGAGGTAAAGCTCTCTCCAATCAGGACTGAACTTGACAGTCAAGAGGAGAAGGTAAACACTTGCACCACACCACACTCATCACATAGTCTCACTAAATCTACACCACCAAAATCCACACAAAGAAACACAAAAACATCAGCGGAGGCTCTCAGTAATAATCTGCTCAAGCAAAAGAGACCTGCAAAGCAGAAATGCAAGCAACCTCCACCCCCCAACACAACCCAAATGACACATAGTCCGCAGACTCAGTGTGCCACTCAACCACAGCCAATAAGGCAAAACAACGTACCCAACACACTAGTCATAGGTGACTCTATAGTCAGGCACACTGATGTCTCACTCACCAGGCTAAACAAGTAGAAGGTTACTGTCAGCTTCCTGTCGGGTGCCAGGATCCGCCACATAACCCATGCACTCAGGTCACTCCACAACAAGTGCAAATATGACTCTGTCATTGTCCATGTTGGTGTGAATGGCCTGAGATGTACCTCCTTGGACTACATGAAAAGAGACATGGAAGAGCTCTCCGATCTTGTAGCCCAGGCAGGTATGACCCTAGCCCTGAGTAGCATTCTGCCATCACCTAGAATGATGCCGCAGTACAAGGACAAAATGATTGACTTCAACAATTGGCTAAGCTTCTGGTGCCATTCTAAAGGGATCCAGTATCTGTCTGCCTGGGATGACATGGTCGACAGACCACGATGCTTTGCCAGAAATGGCCTGCACCTGTCACCCCTGGGATTACGGATACTGGCTAAGGTTCTTGTTGCCCCTATAGTGCCTTTTTTAGGCAAGGTTCAAATGACAAATTCACCACTGTAACAGGAACAGGCAAGCAAAAACTGAAGGTGATGCTACTCAATGCTAGAAATCTAAATCTCAAAATGCACTCACTCGAGGCACTCCTTAAAATGGAGAACATCGATATCTGTGCAGTGACTGAGACCTGGTTCAAGGCTCCAGAGATCACCCCTGCACTACCAGACTATAACTCATACCATACTTTTCGGCCATGTAACCTGGACCAGAACACCAAAGGCGGAGGTTTGTCCATATTCATTAAGGATATCCACACCTCCAAGCTAGTTGCTCAGCATAATGCAGCCGAGGTTATCCAAGTGCAACTAACTCTGGGCAAAACTGCTATCCAAATTGTAGCTTGCTACAGATCACCCACCATACCCCAGGATTCCCACTCCTCTTTTTCTTGATGTACTGGAAAATATTAGGGTTCAACCAAACACCCTAATAATAGGCGATTTCAACTAACCCACCATTAACTGTGAAAACTACTCATGTACCAACTCCTTCGCTCAACACTTTCTGGAATTCATAAACTCCAATGCCCTGGATCAACTTATCCACACCCCCACTAGGGACAACAATATCCTAGATCTATTCATTACCAACATGAGTGACCGGTGTTCCACACCTGAAGTCAACGCCTCATTGGTCCGATCTGACCATAAGCTAATTACCCTAGATATCCACATCCTGCCCCCACCCCCCCACCCCCCATTAAGGAAACCATGGTAAAAAATTTCTTCAAAGCCAACTTCATGCTTCTTAAGACAGAAGTGGTGAACTTCACGACACCCATGCAGATGGACAATACAGTTACGACTACTGAATCCTACACAATTGCACTTTATAAGCCCTTACATGAGTGCATGGATCGTGCTATCCCAAACAGAACCAAGATGCTATCTTCCAAAAAAAGGAAGCCAATCTGGTGGTCCCCTGCCATAAACAAACTGTACAACAGAAGGAAGAAACTATTGCAAAAGAGAGTAAAATCCCATGAGTGCAGGAGCTCCCTGGTCAGCCTCAGTAAGAAGCTGCAATCCCTGATAAAATCCTCCAAAGCTAGTTACGAAAACAAAATCACCACTGATTCTAAAGACAGCCACAAAGCATTCTATAGCTATGTCAAGACTCTGAATGGCAACACTCAGATCTGCTCTGAGTTACAGCACAATGGCACTAAATATACAGACCCAACTGATATTGTCAACATCCTGGCAGATAGGTTCAATGCTAACTTTACCCCCCTCTCACCCCCTAAAGAGCCCATCTCTATACTGGAAGAATGCAAAGTTCCTGTAATAATGGCTGCACAGGTAAAAATCACACTCTCCAAAGCCAAGAACACAGCATCCATAGGACCAGACAACATCCCAGGCTGTGTTCCACACGAACTACAGAACGAACTGGCACCCCACCTAAGTACCATGTTCAGTCATAGCCTCACCTCAGGCTTTGTGCCTGCTGAATGGCGCACAGCAACGGTTATCCCACTCCACAAGGGGGGAGCCACCATGGACCCCGGGAACTACCTCCCCATTAGCCTGACAAGCCTGGTCTGCAAGGTCATGGAACATATCATCATGGAACTTATAAACAAAGACATTGGTAATCTCCAAACTCTGGACCCCACCTAGTTCGGGTTTGTAAAAGGAAGATCATGTCTCCTAAACCTGATAGACTTCTTTGAAGCAGTCACCAAAGCTGTAGACAAGGGTAAGGTGGTTCACACAGCCTATATAGATCTTGCCAAGGCTTTCGACACCATCCCCCACTCTGGAATAATAGATACACTCACTAAACTATGTATACATCCCTATGTCACAAGATGGGTTGCCAACTAGCTCACTGGCAGAACCCACACTGTGAATGTCGCAGACTTCAAATCCGACTTCAGACCAGTGAAAAGTGGAGTACCACAGGGTTCAATCCTGGGTCCTCTCCTGTTTGGTATTTACTTCTCTGAAGTACAGGCTAACACAGAATGTCTTTGGCTAATGAAGTTCACAGATGACTGCAAACTAGGAGCCATAATCGAAACTCCTAACGATGTGGACATCCTACAAAAGAGCCTCACTGAGACAGATGCCTGGTGTCAAAGCCATGGCCTCAAGCTTAATGTCAAAAAGTGCATTGTCATCCCCTTTGGTAAAAACTCTGTACCCATGAACTACAACATAGGCGGTAGTATACTTAACACCAAAAGTGTGATAAGAGACCTTGGGACACAGGTGGACAGTAGTCTCTCCTTTGATAATCACATCACCACAGTAGTCAGGAAATCCTTCTACATGGCACACCTCATCACAAAAGGTTTCTCATCCAGAAAAAAAGAGGTGATTGTTCCCCTCTACTCATCACTCATTAGACCCATTATAGAGTACAACGCCCCTTTTGGTATGTACCTCACAAGACATCTACAACAACTGGAAAGGCCGCAGAAATACCTCACAAAGAGGATTACCGGCCTCAAATAGATGCCCTATGCAGACCGTCTCAAAAAACTCCAGCTTTACTCCATCGCATATCGCCTACTCAGAGGTGATCTCTGCCTAACATACAAAGCTATGTCAAACCCAGAGCTGTTGGGCATGCTCCACTTAAAGAAATCCCAATCCCTCCGAGCTACACGCTCTAGGGACCTAAACCTTGTCACCACAATAAACAGAACTTGCTGGAGGGATAGATTCCTGTCGCAGAGACTTCCCATACTCTGGAATAAACTACCGATCTATATCAAACAAAGCTCCTCATTAGCACTCTTCAAGAAAAATCTTGATGATTGGATGGGAAATTCACCCCGGGGATCTCCTCTGGGGCTCTGCTCGACAGTGGCACAAGAAAATCATTTTCTTGGGTGGCAAAAGCCAGGGTACCTTTTTGGCTGGGTTTGTATAGGCCCCAGGGCTGATAGCCTAGTACCTACCTATGAATCTATGAACCTATGAACAAGTTTAAGCACAACCTAGACAATAGGATAGGGAACAGGAAATTTACACTGAGCCTGGCACCCATGTCCCTTATGGACAGATTTAGCTTATAAATGCCTGGCCCTCAATGTCCTAATTGGATGCAGGACATCATTATTCTTTTGGGAAAACTTGGCTAGGCTTAGAAAGCCCCCCCCAGTCATTAGCTTAATATCAGTCTATGAATCTATGAATCTCCTAAGCACAACACACAAATGTGATGCTGAGATGATTATGAATGATGTTACCTAAACTGAGGCTGAAGGTATAGCTAATGAACTTCCGATAACTTCAGCTCAAACTTTATCCCTCTCTCCCTTCTGTCTATCCCACAAAATTTACCTGAAACCAACTTGCTTTCAGATATAGCACAAGACAAAGTCCTAAAAGTGCAACCAAAAGGTAAAAATGATTGCAATGATGGGCCAAGACAATATCTCTGGATGCATCTTAAATAACATGAAGCATGATTTAGCCACCCTTCCAACAGCATTGTTCAACCTCAGCCTCCATATAGGTTTTCTACAAAATAATTGGAGAACAGTTACTCCCACTTTTCACTTGTATCTTCTTGTAAGATCTTCCACAGACGAAAGCAATTACAGACCTATAAGTCTAACCAGCCTCATATGCAAAGCCATGGAAAGATGTATCAATATTTCAATGACGACACTGGGAACCTCAAAACAATGGACCTGTCTTAGTTTGGATTTGTCAAGGGCAGGTCATGCTTACTCAAACCAGTCGACGTTGAAAAGGTTATCAAAGCAATGGATGAAGTTAAATTAGTACATACCACAGTCCTCATCCTAGCCAAGGCTTTTGACACAATCCCCCATTCTAGCAAAGTAGATAAGAAAAACAAAATAAAATAAAATAAAAAAAAAACACAAAAAAGTATCAAATACAAAACAACCAAAGGCAGGAACCCATACAAAAAATGTTAATTCTCTCTCTAGCACCTCGACTATAACACAGTCTTCAAGGAGTACAAGAAAACATCTAAAACATACTAATTAAAATACCATCATCAATTAAGCCATAGCCAATAAAAACAAAAAAACACATAATTAAATAAGTACCTTCCAATTACCTTCTAAATGAAGGCCTGAGGGACACAAGGTGTTGAATTTAAGAATAAAACCAGCTTTTTTATACAGCAATTTCCTTTTATAAGCATTATCTAAACAAAAACCCCACAGGAAATTTCTCTAAACTAGTTGCTTTGAGTGACATGAAGTCTGAACTGTTGAACTGTGCCAAATGACCAGCTACAAGGCATTCAATTTTACTTTAAGTAATATTCCTAACATGCTCTTGTAGCCTCAATTTAAACTTTCTCTTACTTTCCCCAATGTACACTAAATCACAAGAACATTTTAAGGGTATGCCCTCAGTTTCACAATTATACCTACCAGAGGGTATAAAAGAAACACCATTAATATGAGCAAGTATCCTAACTATATATTGACAGACATTGCAATGTCCGCATTTATATGTACCTAAACCATTAGGGGGACTAACTATCAGAGAGAGGGTAACAAAAACTAATTATGAACTAAAATATCTCTTAAATTTCTACCCCTTCTGTAAGAGATACTTGGTACAGGATACAATACACTAGCCAAATCTCTAAAATTTAAATAAAAAACTCCAATAATGTTTCACTAAAGCAACTACTTTATCACTAAAAGTACTACTTTATAACTAAAAGTACTATAAGTAGTAATAAAAACCATTTTACGTAACACCATTTCCTGTGAGGTATGCCTATCAGTTCTTAACATACATTCACATTCACCATACTTATAACATCTCAAATCATTGTCAGTCCTGAAAAAAAAGGGTGTAGGGCTATTACACATTTTAGAAATGGCAGATCTAACCACTTCTTCTTCATAGCCCTTTGCAAAAAATATAGAAACCATTCTTTTAATCTCTACTTGAAAATCATGAGCATTATTACATAACCTACTAAGACACACACACTCACCATAAGGGAGAGCTTTGAGGATATGGGAGGGGGGGCAACTACGGCCATCAAAGAATCGTCCCCTCATCCTCAAATTTTCTATCTATAGTAGTAAACAAATTATTGTCTCCACTAATCACCAGATATATATCCAAAAAATTAATGGCTGCCATATTGAAATCCATCAAATGAAAAGCCAAACCTATTATCTTGTAAGGAAATAAAAAAACTGATTAATTACATTATGACCACCTTTGCAAATTAAGACCAAATCATCTATAAATGACAATATTCGACCACATATCTATTAAAAAAAACACCATGGTAAAGATACTCCAACTTAACTTAGCCCATAGTCCAGTTAGGGTACATGGGGGAAAAGATCATTTTTAATTATTTTTATTATTCAGTTTATTTATGGCTTCCAGTGATTTAGTGACTCGAATAGTCCTAACTTGTTTGGACTTTTACAATCACAGACTGAACTTTTGAACATTACAGCATTGCTGAATATTTTAACTAAACGTGTTGATGAAATTGCTCCTCGTTTGGATTCAGTTCATGAATCAACTGTTGCGAGTACCGCTCAATCTACCAATTCTTTTCCTCCACCTGCACAGCAGCAAGGTTCATGGTTTGGCTCACCACCGACCAATAGCCGAGCATTTCCTGTGAATGGTAACCAGGAGAATAGAGGTATCAACGAGACAGCGAGTGGAACATTACCTGGCGACTTATGGCTTTCAGGATGTGTACAGACTATTTATTTTAATGACCAAGTGAATAGGCAGAATGGCGTTGTGGGGCATATTAGTGCACCATCCTTCCAGGAATGGGTAAATGATACTAACAAATTTTGCTTACATCCTGGGCAAAGTGTTGAGCAACTGGCTGACAACGCCGAACTACAACAGGTCGGTACTGGTTTAATTACTGAAAAATTGAAACTTCTTCATAGGTTCATAGGTTGATACTAGGCTATCTGCCCTAGGGCATTTACAAGCCTAGCCAGAGTGTGTTTGGCTTTCGCCACCCTTCTTAGATTAGTTGACTGTGCCTCTATATAGTAGGTCACAGAAGATAGCCCATTTATGGTTAGTTTACCGTGCCTCTGTCTAGCAGTGACACAGAAGAGATCCCAGGGGTAAATTTACGATCTCCCACCCAAACGTCAAGATTCTTCTTGAAGAGGGTCATTAAGGGGCTCTGTCTGACATGGATTGGAATTTTGTTCCAGAGTGAGGGGAGCCTCTGGGATATGAATCTGTCCCTCCAGCATGTTCTATTTATTTCTGTGCTGAGGTTTAAGTCACTGGAGCATGTAGTTCTGATGGATTTGGATTTCTTGAGATGGAGCATGTCCATTAATTCTGGGTTGGACATGGCTTTATACATCCGGCACAGATCGCCTCTGAGTAGGCAGTAAGCAACTGAGTAGAGCTGGAGTTTCTTTAGCCTAACTGCGTAGGGCATCTGTTTGAGTCCCTTGATCCTCTTGGTGAGGTACTTTTGGTGTCTTTCTAGTTGTAGCAGGTGTCGGGTAAGGTACATCCCAAATGGGGCATTGTATTCAATTATGGGCCTGATGAGTGATGAGTAGAGGGGCACAATGACCTCTCTTGATCTAGATGTGAACCCCTTCGTGATAAAGTGGGCTATATAGAATGTCTTTCTAACCACTTTGGCAATGTGATTGTCAAAGGAGAGATTACAATCTACTTGGGTCCTCAAATCCCTAATTACTTATTCCGTACTTAATGGATTACCACCTATGTGGTAATTTGTGGGCACTTTGTTTTTCCCAAAGGGGATGACTATGCACTATTTGGCATTTAGCTTCAGGGCATGGCTCTGGCACCAGTTATCCATCTCTGTCAGACCCTTTTGGAGGATGCTTGTGTCAGCAGGCGAGTCGATTCTGCCCCCAGTTTGCAGTCATCTGCAGACTTTGTCAGCCATAGTCCTCCTGTGTTAGCCTGTACCTCAGAGAAATATATACCGAACAAGAGAGGTCCCACGACTGAGCCTTGTGGGACGCCACTTGTAACTGGTTTAGAGTCTGACATGGCACCTGCAATTCTGACCATGTGGGTTCTATCCCTAAGCCAGTTTGCAACCCATCTTGTGACATAGGGGTTGATATTTAAGCTGGTGAGCTTATTTATGATGCCCAAGTGGAGTATTGTGTCGAAGGCTTTTGCAAGGTCAAGGTAGGCTGTGTGGACTACCTTCCCTTTGTCTATGGCCTTGGTGACTGTTTCAAAGAAATTAACCAGTTTCAAGAGGCAAGATCTGCCCTTAACAAAGCCGAATTGGGTAGGATCCAGTGTTTGGAGGTTCCCAATGTCTTTGTTTATGAGTTCCATGATGATACGCTCCATAGCTTTGCAGACCAGGCTAGTTAGGCTTATAGGGCGATAGTTTCCAGGGTCCGTTGTGGCAAAACCTTTATGGAGTGGGACCACTGTTGCTGTACGCCATTCTTTGGGTACATATCCTGTTGTAAGGCTGAGACTGAACAGTGATTTTAAGTGAGGGTTCAGTTCTTCTCGGAGCTCATGTAAAATGCAGCCTGGGACACCGTCCGGTCCCATTGATGCTGTGTTTTTTGCTTTGGAGAGGGCAGCTCTCACCTGTGCATCTGTGATATCAGGGAGGCTACACTCTGTTGGGATAGTCATTTGCCCATTTGGAGGGGGGGGGGGGTTTGCAATGAACCTGTCTGCCAGGATGTTGGCAATGTCTGTGGGTTCAGTGTATTTTTTGTCATTTTGCACTAACTCAAAGCATATCTGGGAGTTTCCACCCAGGTTTCTGACATAACAAAAGAAAGCCTTGTGATTATCTTTAGCGTGTTGTGCAATTTTTCTTTCGAAGCTGGCCTTAGATGATTTTATGAGGGATCGTAGTTTCTTACTAGTACTGATCAGAGTTGCCTTCCCTTTCAGGGATTTTGCTCTATCATGTAGTAGTTTCCTCCTTCTGTTGTACAGCTTATTTATGGCTGGGGTCCACTAGACAGGTCTCCTGCCTTTGGAGGAATGTGTCTTGGTTTTATTTGGGATAGCACGATCCATGCATTCCTGTAGGTATCCATAGAATGCGTTTGTAAAGGATTCTGTGGTTTGGGCCATATTTTCCACTAGCCCTGGGGCTTTGAAGGATTCCACCTTGGTTTTGAGAAGTGGGAAGTTTGCTTTTGAGAAGTTTATGACCATGGTTTCCTTTGCTGGGGGTGGGGACGAGATATGGATGTCCATAGTGATTAATTTATGGTCAGATCTTACCAATGAGCGGTATACCTCTGGTATGGAACATAGAGTCCCCATGTTGGTGATGATCAGGTCCGATATGTTTTCCCCTCTTGTGGGAGTGGTGACCAGTTGTTCCATAGCATTTGAGTTTATAAATTCTAGGAACCGTTGGGCTAGGGTGTTGGGGCTTGAGTAGTGCTCCCAGTCTATGTTTGGGTAGTTAAAGTCACCCACTATAATGGAGTTTGGAGAGACCTTCATATTCTCCAGTGTCTTCAGGAAGGCCGAGTAGGGTTCCTGAGTTTGGGAGGGTGGTCTGTAGCAGGCTATAAACTGGAAGGCAGTTTTGCCCACTGTTAGTTGCACATGGATGGTCTCAGATACTTTGTGCAGTGCCACCAGCCTGGAGGTATGGGTATCTTTGATGAATATGGATACTCTCCCTCCTCTTGTGGTTCGGTCCGAGTTTTGGGGCCGAAAAGCATGATATGAGGTATAGCCTGGTAGTGCTGGGGTGCTCTGGGGAGCCTTGAACCAGGTTTCTGTTACTGCACAGATATCGATATTCTCCATACTGAGGAGAGCCTTGAGTGCGTGCATCTTGAGGTTTAGACTTCTGGCATTCAGCATCATTACCCTTAGTTTCTTTTTCCTTGTGTTGTCTAAGGAGGTAGGTTTGTCTTTTGAGCCTTGCCTAAAAAAGGCACTATGGGGGTGGCAAGGGCCTTGGCCAGTATTCGAAAACCCAGGGGTGACAGGTGCAAGCCATCTCTAGCAAAGCAATGTGGCTTGTCGAGCATGTCATCCCAGGCTGACAGACACTGGATCCCCTTTGAGTGACACCAATACTTTAGCCAATTGTTGAAATTGATCATTTTGTCTTTATACTGTGGTATCATTCTTGGTGAGGGTAAGATGCTACTCAAGGTCAGGTTCATATTGACCTGGGCCACATGATCAGAGAGCTCCTCTATGTCTCTTTTCATGTAATCCAGGGAGGTACGTCTCAGGTCATTCACACCAGCATGGACAATGACGGAGTCATATTTGTACTTGCTTTGGAGTGACCTAAGTGCTTGTGTTATGTGGCAGATCCTGGCACCCAACAGGCAGCTTACAGTGACCTTCTCCTTGTTCAGCCTGGTGAGAGGGACGTCAGTGTGTCTGACAAGAGAGTCACCTATTACAAGTGTATTAGGTGTGTTGTTTAGCCTTAAGGGCTGTAACTGTGTGGCACACTGACTTTGTGAACTATGTGTTACATGGGTATTGTTGTGGGGTAGCAGTTGCTTGGATGTCTGCTTTGGAGGTCTCTGTTGCTTGGGCAGATTTTTATTTAGAGCCTCCGAGTATGTTTTTGTGTGTTTATGTGGTTGGTTTGCTGTTGCGATAGGTCTATGTGAGACTGGATTTGTGGTATGTGTGGGTATCTTTGATGGAAACTCCAGCTCTACTCAGTGGCATACCGCCTGTTCAGAGGCGATCTGTGCCTGACATATAAAGTCATGTCCAACCTGGAATTAATGGACATGCTGCACCTCAGAAAATCCAAATCCCATCGAGCTATGCACTCAAGAGACTTGAACCTCTGCACTGAAATAAATAGGACATGCTGGTGGGACAGATTCATAACCCAGAGGCTCCCTTCACTCTGGAATAAAATCCCAGTCCAGGTTAGGCAGAGTCCCTCACTGACTCTCTTCAAGAGGAATCTTGATGAGTGGATGGGAGATCATAGGTTTACCCCGGGTATCACTTCTGTGCCACTGTTAGACAGAGGCACAGTATACTAACCTCAAAAAAGGGCATAGCAAAATTAATTTAAAATGGGTGGCAAAAGCCAAACACATTCTGGCTAGGCTTATAAATGCCCTAGGGCAGATAGCCTAGTATGAACCTATGAACCTATGAACAAGTAGCAACAAGTTAGAACAGTGCAATAAATGACCCCACACTTAAGTGCTAGGCCAGAGATTAAACTGTTTAAATTGAAGAAACTTCAGCTAGATGTAGCCTACTTCAAAGAGTGTTTGAAAGAGTGCGTAGTCCCGAAGGGGTTGAGATTCCATCAGTACCTCACCGGACTCATCGCAGACTCTTTATTCCACCTTGAGCTTAACTCACTCTTTGATGAGCAAGGCTTTGACCTTATGGAATTAATGTTAAAACATTACTCAACTCAAATCGAGGAACTTACACATCAGGTTTCAGATATAAATACTTATATTACCTTTCATAATGACTTTCTCAGATACAAATATGATTATGAAAGGTGCTTCTCCAGCATCGACCAACTGCTTGACAGGTTAAAGTTTAATAAAATTAAAAAGATGAGGAGAGACCGTGTAGCGTACAATAATGACACAGCCTATCCTAGGCCATCTTTGGCCCAAGTAGGTGCTTCCTCCTCTAGTAATTCATTTCAAAGTGGAGGAAGAAGTGAATCCAATACATCAAATATATCTAACACAGTGGCTTCCCCTGTTCCTAACAACGAACATGAGTCTGTTAGACGTAGTGAGCGAATTCGTACCAACAATAATAGAGGCTTGAACAATAATCAACAAGAAGCCATTATACGAGACAATAATTCAAATTTTCAAAATATTGTTCACCCTGGTGCTCTCCCCAAGAAACACATCAACCATGTTCAAAAAAACAGACAGCACAACAACAGGCGCCTGAGATAGCACAAGAGGTTCAACAGGGTGTTGTAACTCTCAAGAACAGTATTGGTGATTTTCATATTTTTAATTACTCTACAATCAATATTGATCCAGTACTGATTGACTTATTGGCAAAGGGGAATATATTTATCTCCAGTAGACATCTTGACATTGTTCAAACTATCAAGGACTTAAAGTTGTTTGTTAGAAAACTTAACTTGTCAATCTTGTTGGGTAATACCGAAGCTAGGAGTTCTTCATTTAGGGTGTCTAGTATTTTTAATCCTCTACTACACCCAGTGTTACATGTATTTGAAACTATATCTGAACTTGACTTAAGATATTTTACGAATAGAAAGAAGAATTTTGTTAACAATAAAATGAAGGAAGTTAATGTTACACAAGAGGAAACTATGGCACTACAAACTTTGAGATCAATGCAAGTGAGGGTTGTTAAGCCGGACAAAGGTGGGGGTTTGGCCATATTTGATTCAATTGACTACCATTCTAGGATGCAAGCTCTGTTAAATATTGATGCTTATATTAAAGCATCAATTAATGAAGTGAATGTAGCCTATAACCGTATTAAGGGGTATGTAAACGATTTATTTATTGAATCTAAAATAGACATTAATTTGTTTAACTATATGTCTATGTTATGGCCAAAAATCCCTGTGATGTTCGGCATTCCAAAAGTCCACAAGGACTTAGAAAATCCCCCAATGAGACCTTTGATAGACGGGCGAGGTTCCATTACATACCCCTGTGCCAAAGTAGTTGACAGTATCTTGAAAAAATATTTAATATCTGAATTCCAAGTTTGTAAGTATTCCTGGTCCTTTTTACAGAAAATTAATGACCTGGAATTTGATGTATGCAACAGTTTTTTGACTATCGATGTTAAAGATCTCTATACTTCAATTCCCCATACAGAAGGAGTTGAATGGGTTAGTCTTATGCTTGGAAATAAAGGAGTATCTACCCAGGAGATTTATCTCATTGAAGTTCTGTTGGATATTATCCTTACAAATAATTACTTTATGTTTAACAATGAAGTCTATCTCCAAAAGAAGGGTGTAGCTATGGGCTCCCTGTGTGGTGCTAGTTTTGCTAATACCGTAATGGTTTACTGGGAGAGACACTTTATTTTTAATAACTTTCACCACATGGCAAGAATTACCTACTACACCTGCTTTTTGGATGATATTTTCATTTTGTTTTGTGGGGACCAAAGTCAAGCACAAAATTTCATTGATTACTTAAACAACTCAACAGATTTCCTTAAGGTTACCTTTAACTTCCAATGCACCTCTACAGATTATTTGGACATTAAATTGACCAAAGATGTAGTGAATCACAGGTACGTTTCTAAAATTTTCAGGAAGGATACTTATTGTAATTAATTCCTGCACTTTACTAGTTCCCACCCCTTCTCACAGAAATGTTCGATAGTGAAGGGCCAATTGATCAGGGCAGCAAGAATGGTAACATTGGAAGCTGATTTTGTGAACAAATGTAATTTTTTAAGTAATATGTTCCAGCAAAGAGGGTATCCCGTTAACCTTATCTTATCATTAGTTGAAGAAGTTCAAATGAAAAGACATAATGGGACAATTACTCTCATTTTAAACAAAGTTTTACCCATAAGTGGATTAGAAGGGATGTCAGCCAGCGACAGCTGTTCACTGATGGAACCAGATGGGTATCAGATTGTGAACAATGTTACCATTAACACTTATGAGCTTAGTTTTATTACAACTTTTACTATGGATAGTGAAATAGTTAGAACTCTCCTGTTTAAAAACTGGGATCTAATTAACAACAATAAACTTTTATCTGAAAAGTTAGGTAGTTCCCCTAAACTAGTTTTTAGAAGAGGAGTGAATCTTAAAAATCTCCTTGAAAAGAACGTAACAGTGGGCGTCCATAGATCTGCCGGAATGTCTGTGTGTGGTAGATGCAGTATGTGTAAATTTATTGAAACAGGAAGAACATTCTCTATTAATGAGAGAAAGTATGAGTTAAAACACAAGTTGCACTGTAATTCTAAACTTGTTGTTTATATTGCTAAGTGCACATCCTGCAGGGCTTTTTATGTTGGCAAAACAGAGTGTAGACTTCATGATAGAGTGTATGAACACACACACGCAATTGAAGTCAACAAACTTGATAATGCATTGGCTAAGCATGCAGCTGTGAGTGGAGGGCACGAATTTGTGTTTAAAGCAATAGACCAGATACAGTATGATATTAGAGGTGGCCCTGTTAACTTACTATTAGAAGAGCATGAGTTAGCATGGCAAATCAGGCTGAATGCATTTTCAGGTCCAGGTTTAAATGAAACCTGTAACATCATCTGTTTACTTAAACTTAAGAGCCTTAACAGATGATGGTTACTGTTTAAGCAGTTTAAGTCAATATGGTATGTTTGTGAAAACCTCTACGGAAATGGTTTGTTTTTGTGGTATTCAGGTGGCAAGACCACTAACAGTTTTTATTTTACGGTTTATTATGTGATTTACCCCATGTGATTTTTCATCACGTGACTTTTATTAATTAATAATGCTTGATCATGTGACACAAATTATTTAAGTATTTATATGTGAATTGGAGGAATGTTAATTTGTCTGAAGAAGTTGCTTTATTGAAAGCGATTAAAAGCGCTTCATTAAATTTCATATCATTTTATTCATAGTCCTAGTATCTTTCGGAGCCTACATTTTGGGTAGAAGTATAGGACACACCAGAGCGGTTAGAGCAACATTTAGATTTTCATAAAAATGCTCTGCCATTTTCGTAATCTTTTGTATCTCTCATTATTTTATTAGTTTTTCGATTGGCAAGTTCCTGCTCTTATTTTTAAGCTTATCGTTAATCTCTGATAAGCAAGAGTCAAAACGAGTGGGTGCCAACAGCTTAATCAGTTCAGATCAAACACCATCGATCTCCATTTTAATTTTGAGCTGCTTAATACGATCTCTCTCCAATAAAATATGAACCCACTCCAGTGCACATTTATCTGCCACAGCTAACCTCCTTTGAGAAAAACTTTTGTCAACCTCGTCTGTAAAATCAAATGTGGTGGATGGGGTCTTAAAGGCTCTAAGACCCATTAGAGAAATGCCCAAGTCTAAATAACCTTGTAATCCCAACAAGCTGAAGTGAACTGAAGTCTCTTTCATAAGTAAATGCTCTAATTTATCCAATAATTGTCCAGCATTACCTGGCAGAGTGCTGTTATGACACTGTCCTACCAATGGAAAGACATTTTCTGTTCTCATTTTATGTTCTAATTCAAAATTTTTCAACACAGAAGCAACTCACCAGTTCCATTAAATCGACCAGCAGTAGGACGTTCAGCAGAAGTAACCACATGAGTAACATAATTATCCATTGTTCTTTGAGATGCAACTGACATGTCTTCTCTAAATATACATGGCAGGTTAAAAGAGGGTTCACTAGCCATAAAAAATAAAAAAAAAAAGTATCACATACAAAACAACCAAAGGCAGGAACCCATACAAAAAACTTTATTCTGTTTCTAGTGCCTCGGCTATAAAACAGTCTTCAAGGAGTACAAAAAAACATCTAAAACATACTAATTAAAATGCCATCATCAAATAAGCATAAGCCAATAAAAACAAAAAACACATAACTAAATAAGCACCTTCCAATTACATTCTAAATTAAGTAAGACCTGAGGGACACAAGGTGTGGATTTAAGAATAAAAACAGTCTCTTTATAGAGAAATGTCCTTTTATATAGATTATCTGAACAAAAACTCACAGACATTTTCTCTAAAATAGTTGCTTTAAGAGACATGTGATCTGAACTGTGGAACTGTGCAAAATGACTAGCTACGGGGCTTTCTAATTTACTTTGTCTATTATTCCTAACATGATCTTGTAGCCTCAATTTAAACTTTATCTTACTTTCTCAAATGTACACTAAATCACAACAACATTTAAGGGCATAAACAATGTCATCAGTTTCACAATTATACCTACCAGAGGTTATAAAAGAAACACCATTAATATGATCAAATGTCCTAACTATATTTTGACAGACATTACAATGTCCAAATTTATATAGACCTAAAACATTAGGGGGATTAACTATCAGAGAGAGGGTAACAAAAAATAATTATGAACTAAAATATCACTTAAATTTTTACCCCTTCTGTAAGAAATTCTTGGTACAGGGTACAATACACTAACAGCAACTCTTTCCATTCATTTAGACATGTTATACATTATTTTATGTTTATTTTTCACATATTCACCATAAGCAGCCTCAACAGAAAAGTTCAACATGTTAGCAAACTGATTAACACCATCATGCTTAAATAAGATTGCCACCCATCCTGTTGTCAGCGGGACACTCACGGGTTGAGCTGCCTCATTCCGTTGCCCGTTGTGGAATGTAGTGGGACTTGAAAAGTCCCGCTTTTCATTTGCACTGAATTGCCCTGGAAAAGCCGCAATTACTTCTGGCTTTTCCACGGCAATTCAGTTACGTCACAAACCCAGACCTGCAGGCAAAGCTGCTGCCTGTTAGGTCCGGGTGCTGTAATTCGTGCAGCAATTGGCTGCAATTCATGAAAGGGATGGGGATTGAGGCAGGAAAAGCCCTGCAAAGATCGCGGCTGTAGGAGCACTTTGTTTTAAGTGCTTCTACAGCCACTAAAAAAAAAAAAAACCACAAGATTTTTTTTTTCTAACGAGCCAGTCAGTCAGCCATCCATCCATCCATTCATACAGCCATCCATCCATCCATTCTTCCAACCAGCCAGGCAGCCATTCATCTATTCATCCAGCCAGCCATCCATCCATTCATTCAACCAGCCAGCCATCCATTCATTCAACCAGCCAGCCATCCATTCATTCAACCAGCCAACCATTCATGCAGCCAACCAGTCACCCACCCATCCATTCAGCCAGCCAGCCATTCTTCCAACCAGCCAGCCATCCATTCATGCAGCCAGCCAGTCAGCCATGCATTCTTTCATGCAGCCAGCCAGCCATCCATTTATTCAACCAGCCAGCCATCCATTCAGCCAGCCAGCCACCCATCCATTCAGCCATTCTTCCAACCAGCCAGCCATCCATTAATGTAGCCAGCCAGTCAGCCATGCATCCCTTCATGCAGCCAGCCAGCCATTCTTCCAGCCAGCCATCCATTCATGCAGCCAGCCAGCCATTCATGCAGCCAGCCAGCCATCCAGCCATCCATTCATGCAGCCAGCCAGCCAGCCATCCAGCCATCCATCCATTCATGCAGCCAGCCAGCCATCTATCCATTCATCCAGCCAGCCATCCATCCAGCTGCTACTCCCACCAACCAGCTAGCCACTCCAGCAACCAGCCAGCCAGTCAGCTCACCATCCAGCAGCCAGCCAGCTAGCCACTTCAGCAGCCAGCCAACCAACCACTCCAGCAGCCAGATAGCCAGCTAGCTAGCCACTCCAGCAGCCATCCGTCGTACCCATAACAGCACCTTCTTCACCACTCCTGTGGTGATGTCATGATAGAGGGTGTGGTCAGTGTCATATTGGCCACACCCCCATGTCCCACTTTGGCCCGCTGAAAAGGTGGCAACCCTACTCACATTCATGTATGCAAAGTAACACCATAGGTACAAACTTCAGTCTGTAGTTCAAAATCTGTAATTGTGTCTCAGATAATGAGACTCCAGAAATATTATGAACCAACCTGCCACAATTAGAGAAATTACTGCCATTTAGTCCTTTTATTATACTGCTGTCCTTCCCTTGTATGAGAGGTACTCTTTTCCATTTGAAAAAGGCCTCTTTTAACATCAATTGAAGATTCTCTCTCCCTCTGTATTCCTTTATGAAAGTCTCTATTCAGTTTATCTGGGTGTTGGTTGCAGGTAAACAAGGAAAAGATCGTTCATTCACTTCCAGATCAGCTGATGACCCCAAGGCGTCAGAAGCAAAAGACACACCCCTCACAGAATGAGAAGACTGATTAAAAGTATAGGACACATCAGAGCGGTTAGAGCAGCATTTAGATTTCCAAAGAAATGCTCTACCATTTTCATAATCTTTTATATCTGACGTTATTTTATTAGTTTTTCGATTGGCAAGTTCCTGCTCTTATTTTTTAAGCTTATCGTTAATCTCTGATAAGCAAGAGTCAAAATGAGTGGGTGCCAACAGCTTAATCAGTTCAGAGCAAACACCATCGATCTCCATTTTAATTTTGAGCTGCTTAATACGATCTCTCTCCAATAAAATATGAACCCACTCCAGTGTACATTTATGTGCCACAGCTAACCTTATCTGAGAAAAACTTCTGTTAACCTCATCTGTAAAATCAAATGGGGTGGAGGGGGGGGTCTTAAAGGCTCCTGGACCCCTCAGAGAAATATCTCAGTCTAAATAACATTGTAATCCCAGCAAGTTGAAGTGAACTGAAGTCTCTTTCATAGGTAAACACTCTAATTTATCCAATAATTCTCCAGAGTTACCTGGCAAAGCACTGTTAGGATGCTGTCCACCTTATGGAAAAAGATGTTCTGTTCTCATTTTATGTTCTAATTCAAAGTTTTTCAATACAGAACCAACCTCACCAGTCCCATTAAACTGACCAGCAGTTGAACGTTAAGCAGAAATAACCTCATGAGTAACATAATTATCCATTGTTCTTTGAGATGCATCTGGCATATCTTCTCTAAATATACATGGCAGGTTAAAAGAGGGTTCACTAGCCATAAAAAATAAAATAAAATAAAAAAAAAAAAAATACAAAAAAGTATCAAATACAAAATGACCAAAGGCAGGAACCCATACAAAAAATATATATTCTGTCTCTAGCGCCTCGGCTATAAAACAGTCTTCAAGGAGTACAAGAAAACATCTAAAACATACTAATTAAAATATCATCATCAATTAAGCCTTAGCCAATAAAAACAAAAAACACATAATTTAATAAGTACCTGCCAATTACATTCTAAATTAAGTAAGACCTGAGGGACACAAGGTGCTGAATTTAAAAATAAAAGCAGCCTCTTTATACAGCAATTTCCTTTTACATGCATTATCTGAACAAAAATCCACATACATTTTCTCTAAAATAGTTGCAGTAAGTGACAGGTTTGAACTGTGAAATTGTGCAAAGTAAAATGGCTACAGTGCTTTCTAATTTATTTTGCCTAATATTCCTAACATGCTCTTGTAGCCTCAATTTAAACCTTTTCTTACTTTCCCCAATGTACACTAAATCACAACAACATTTAAGGGCATAAACAATGCCATCAGTTTCAAAATCATACCTACCAGAGGGTATAAAAGAAACACCATTAATATGATCAAATATCCTAACTATATATTGACAGACATTAGAATGTCCACATTTATATGTACCTAAAACATTAGGGGGGGGGGTAACTATCACGGGCGAGGGTAACAAAAATTAATTCTCAAATATCTGTTAAATTTCTACCTATTCTGTAAGAAATACTTGGTACAGGATCAGATAATGCATATAAAAGGAAATTGCTGTATAAAGAGGCTGTTTTATTTTTAAATTCAACACCTTGTGCCACTCAGGTCTTAATTTAGAATGCATTTGGAAGGTATTTATTTAATTATGTGTTTTTTTGTTTTTATTGGCTAAGGCTTAATTGATGATGGTATTTAATTAGTATGTTTTAGATGTTTTCTTGTACTCTTTGAAGGCTGCATTACAGCCAAGATGCTAGACAGAGAATAATGTTTTTAGATAAGAAAAATAAACAGAGAGTAAACCCCTAGAACACCTTTTATATTGCTAACTGTACCATAAAGAGGATGTAAGAGATCAAAATAAGGGAAGCTATCTCCACAAAGTTACCAGTCCCACAGGGTTTGGTTCTGGAACCTCTCTTGATTGGCATCTACTTCTCTGAAGTAAAATTCCAAAGGGGTCTTGCTAACTAATGGTTGCAGATGACTGCAAGGTTGGAGCAATTATTGAATTTCCAAATGACTTAGCCATGCTACGGGAAGGTTTGCTTCAAACAAATAACTACTATCAGAATCATGGACTGAATCAAAATGCCAAAAATGCATTATTGTATTGTTTGGGATGTCATCTACTGCGAGAAACTACCACACTGACAATAGTCCCTTGTGTGTTGACCCAGTCATTTGAGATTTGTCAACTTATGTGGACAGTGACTTAACTTTCAACCAACATTTGTCCAGAACCATAAGAAAGTCCTTCTGTATTGCTCAGCTTATAAATAAAGGGATTGTGACTAGATCTAGAAATGACATTCTTATCATTTACCACACCCTCGATAGATCAGTCATTGAGAATAATGTCCCCTTTGGCATGTATCAGTCCAGAGACATGCAACAACTGGAACACCCATAGAGATATTTTATGAATAGGATACAAGATCAAAACAATATGTTCTACATGGACCACCTCAAAGCCCTGTCACTGTACTCAGTATACTACAGATGTCTAAGACGTGACTTGTGTCTGCCATGCAAGGCATCCTCTGACATACCAGAAAATCAAATTGCATCATAAATACTTGGTCCAGGGATCTGAACCTCTTATGCAACAGGACAGTTTAGAGGGATAGGTATATGTCACAGAGGATACTACTGCCTGTTCTGAGAATTGTTGTCTCTGCAAGTGCCCACCATGATGTATCTTCTTCCCAACTATAATATTGTGTAAGATTGCAAATGGACACTATTCTTGCACTTGTGGCAGGATCATACTGCAGGGCACTATCAGATGAATTCAGACAACAAAGGCATGCCTTCAGAAGTCCAAACACATGCTCAGTAATGTTCCGTATGTACAATTGTGTTTAGTTGTATTCATGGTTTGTTTGATTTTGACAATTTCTTATGGGTGTCATAAGCTCAAGAGCGTATCTGGCGTCACCAGCAAGATGTTCCTGCATATCACTGGTACAGGTCACAGATGTGATACATGTGAGAGTTTTGATAACTGCCTGGATAGCCTGCACACACATTATAGATGGTACTCTGTATTTTTGATGGACTGATATTCTTTACAGTTTATTTACCTCCATCCCAGTTACCTAGGTGGGGCCTTTATTTCAATGTGGATATACTCTGTCAACTTTCCCCCATACCTCAAAGAAATGGCCTATATCTATTTAACTAAGCATTTCTCTGTATCCTAAAGTCTTTTATTTTTCTAAATTATTCTTTTGCTGATGAAGCTTATGTTAATATTTTTCATACTGTTTATTCTAGCACAGTTTGTTTAACCCCTTATTTTCAGACTGCGTTAATTACCTTTTAATTCTATTTATATAGTACGTGCAGATTATTATTATAACTTTTCTACATTCCATTTTAACTGCTGTAATTATTTTAATTTTATTTTTGCATTTGCAGCTTTTCTCCCCAGACCTCCTCTGAAAAGAGTCTTTATTGCCCACTCAGGGATAGGCACTCCATGACTCCCATGGGTCTGCAGAAAAGGCTGACACACTTCACCAGTTTTTTGAATGGTGCCACTATTGACACTGTACGCAACGTCAAAGTCACAGAGTCTATGAAATCTTAATCATGGTCAGATGAAACTACATCTTTGGGGGCACTGTTGGTCACCACCATACATGGCCTCAACAATAAGAGCCCTTTCAGATACACATTTACTAAAGCTGAGGCAACCACCTTAACATTACCTAGTGCTTAACTCAGTCTGAACCTGAGCATTTGCTGGGTTCACATATACAGTGGGTGCAGCTCAGTTGCACTGCATTTATATTTTTCTGTATTGCTTTCTCATTTTCTTTGGCCTCGTTATCATGCACATATACTCATTATTTGGTCATTGGCATATACCATTACTGACTGAGGTTCTTGACCTACCCACATCGTGGACCCGGTTTTTTTTTATCACATACACTGGCAGTGGACACTCATCATGGAACTTCACTTATCAATATAAGGCAGACCGGTTTAACTCCATCCCATTTTGTTTTTTTTTTTTCTCTTTATTACAAACTGTGCACATCCTTGCCTCAAACCTTTATATTTCATTTCAAATTTTGCATCTGTTTATTCAACATCAACCAGAAATTAAATTCTTCCCAATCCTGTACATGTTAAAATTTCACATTTTTATTTTATTACTCATCCTGATAGTCTTGGATAACTCATTCCACAGATCCATACTATAATAATTTTCCATTATTGTGTCATACCATAGCTTCCTCTTCTTATTCCCCACTATCTCATATAACTACCACTTTTAAGATAAAAAAAAACATATTCACACTTAACTATATCTTTAATTTGATTATTTTTTTTCTGCACAACAGAAACATCTCTCAATATCTAATCTTCAGCAGTTTTCTTCAAATAAAGACTAGGATTCAAAAAGTTTGGTACAGCCTATGCTAACTGACCAACTTGAGTTGGGCAGTTGGTTTGAAGAAGACAATCAGTGTTTCAGAGACATGGCAAAGCCACACAATTAAATGCCTCATTAGCAGCTCACAACCACGTCACTGAAGTGAATTCTGTAGCATTCTCTGTACCAGCCTACTAATCACAAGACTATAGGGACCCCTAATAAACACACACAAAAGACACACTCATGTACACACACACACACACACACACACACACACACACACACACACACACACACACACACACACACACACACACACACTCACACGCACACAAACACACACACAGACTCCCATGCACATGCACTTACAGACATACAAACACACACACACACACACACACATGCACACACACACGCACACACACAGACACACACACACACACACACACACACACACACACACACACACACACACACACACACACACACACACACGTGCAGCCACAAACAAGCCCCATAATACTTATTGACACTCACAGAAACAATCACTGCATGCATGCACTAACTTATACATATACAGACACACACAAACACACACACACACGTGAACACACACACACACATGCACACACACACACACACACACACACACACACACACACACACACACACACACACACACACACAGACTCCCATGCACATGCACTTACAGACATACAAACACACACGCGCATACACACACACACACACACACACACACACACACACACACACACACACACACACACACACTCACACACACAATCACACACGTGCAACCACAAACAAGCCCCATAATACTTACTGACACTCACAGAAACAGTCACTGCACGCATGCACTAACTTATACATATAGAGACACACACACACACACACACACGAGCGAACACACACACGCACACACACACACACACACACACACACACACACACACACACACACACACACACACAATCACACACACAGAGTCAGACATCCATGCACAATGCAAACACACCCAAAAACTGACAGACATGCACACATGCACTCACACAGACACATACACAGTTACACACCCTTGCAAATGCCTGGTAAGATCCAACCACAAAGTCGTCATTTTTGAAGTCACTATCTCCCCCATCCCCCCTCTAGCTAGGATCAGACATAAAAACTTCTCCAAAGCTGATTACAGCCTCCTGAGGGATGGTATAAAACAGCTTCACAGTCCCCTCCCCTTCTATAGGAACTGGTACCAATATCCAAAACTACACCAAAGCACTATACAAGCATTTATGTAGATACATGGAAACAGGAATACCCAACAGGACTAAATCTTCTTTCGCAAGGAAGAGTAAACCTGTCTGGTTGACATCTGCAATAAATGAACTCTATAACAAAAGTAAAAAAATTGCTGTCCATGACCAAGAAGGAGCAGGTGCCCAATTGGAAGCAATCTCTCCTTAGCCTGAACAAGCAAATAAGAGCACTAGTGAAATACTCCAAAGCAAACTTCGAGTCCAAATTGGCCACATCTACTACAGACAATCATAAGGCCTTCTTCACATATGTCTGCAACCTCAAAGGAAGCACCCAGATCTGTTCAGAATTGGTGGTCAAGGACACCACATATACAAATGTCATAGATATAGCAAACTTGCTGGCTGACAGCTTCAGCAAAAAAATGTACCTCTCTGTCCCCCCATCAGTATATCAGGACATCCCCAGTACCTGCCCTCTTCCCCTTATATCTAGGAAATAGGTTATCACTGCTCCCTCAACGGCACAAAAATACAGCCTCCATGGGACCCAATAACATCCCAGGCTTCATCCTACGTGAATTCAGGCAAGAACTTGCAGCACAATTAGGCACCCTATTCAACCAAAGCCTAAGCACTGGCTTCATCCCAGCCACTGTCATCCCTTTACACAAAGGTGGAGCATTCACAGATCCGAGAAATTATAGACCCATCATCCTAACAAGCCTAATCTGCATGTCGATGGAATGGATTATCATGGACCTCATTAACAAGGACATTGGCAGCCTCCAAATACTTGATCCCATACAGTTTGACTTCATCAAGGGGAGGTCATGTGTGCTAAATTTGGTGAACTTCTTTGAGACAGTCACCAAAGGCATGGACGAGGGGAAGATGTTGCACATCACCTACTTTGACCTGGCCAAAGCCTTTGACAGTATTACCCACTCGGGAATAATGGATAAACTCCTCAACTAGGAATCAATCCACATGTTACCAGAGTTATTTGGATGTTAATATCATTAAAATAATGGTAAGTTTAAATCAAAGAAACATAGAAAGAAGACATTCTCAAACTCATATTTATATTTTACTAGTGCTCACCCTTTTTATCAAAAGAAAGGTATGGTTAAGGGCCAGTTTGTTCAAGTGAGAAGAATGATTTCTGATGACGAGGATTTTAAGGATGAATGTCAATTTTTGACAAGTATGTTTCAAGAGAGGTGCTATCTGGTGAATTTATTAACAGAAGTATATAAGGAAGTTTTGGAAGAGAGAAAAACAAGGTTTGCTTGGGAAGGGTATAGATGTTGAAACTCAGATTACACCTAATATAAACGCAACTGACAAAGGTTATGTAGGTGTCTTGGTTATCACATATGATGGCAATGCTAGGTTTATCAGAAACACTATAGAAAAAGAGTGGGAGAAGTTTGCTAGCATTTCCAAACTAAACCCAATTTTTGAGGAATCTTTCAAGGTTATATATAGAAGGGTTTCAATATAAAAAGTATTTTGGAAAATAAAAGAGTGAAATATACATAGCAAACAAGGGGAGACAGGTGTGTACAAATATGAGAGTTGTCCACAGTGTCCGTATATGAAGGAGGGTAACAGTTTGCATTTAGGTAGTAGAGAGAGGTTTATTAGGAGTAAGGGATATGCAAATTGTAACACTGTGGGAATGGGGTACATTAGGAGTAAGGGATATGCGAATTGTAACACTGTGGGAATGGGGTACATTGATTTATGTCATAAATGTGATGGATTTTACATAGACAAAACAGAATGAAAATTTAGATTAAGAATCCACAAACACAGGTATAATATTAAGAAAAATAATATGAATAATGCACTGTTTAAGCACACCCTGACTTGTATGAGGGCAAATTTTAATTTTTTTGTAATTGAAATAGTGCCATTTTATGTATTTTTTTATCTGTACAATTGGAGATTTTCTCCCATGTTACTTTGTCAATTCCGTAGTATGTATGTTTGTTTGTGTCTGTATGTTTGGAGCTTTTCTCCCCAGGCCTCTGCTGAAAATGGACATGCATCCAGTAGGACTATCCCGGTCAACAAATGTAAAATAAAATAAAATAAAATAAATAAAATAAGTAAAATAAATAATTTGATGCAAGGGATGGGCATTGGGAGACTAGAATGGAGTACAGGGAACTGTATTGGCAAATTGTTTTTAAAGCTATGTTCCCTAGTTTAAATGATTTTATCTCCCTGTCACCAGTTCTTAAGTTGAGATCAACTAAGCTCTAGACAGTTCATGACTTGGCCAGTAGATGGTAGTGTTGGACAAGAAGTATTTTAACATTCATATATTTATACCTTTTATGTATTTTTTTGGGTCTATATGAGAACATCGAAGTATTAAAACTTCGAATGTTTTGATATTGAACACTATTCAGTGAACGCTAAGAATAGTGAAGCTACAGAACAGCAAATTCTTTCCTAGGGAAAGAATTCGGTTGGCCGTTTCTGTGGCTTCGCTATTCTTAGCGCTGTGGTGGAAGGTTACGGGTTAGGTTCAGCTAAGTGTGCGATTGTACGTTAGGGTTAGGGGCGGGTTAAGTGAGTTAGGGTTAGGGCGTGGGTTAGGCATGTGTGCGATAGTGACAGACTTTAGGGTTAGGGGCGGATTAAGTGAGTTAGGGTTAGGGCACGGGTTAGGTGAGTGTGCGATAGTGACAGACCTTAAGGTTAGGGTTTGGGTTAAGGTAAGTGAGTAGATAGTGTATGTTTAGTTTAGTGTAGTGTTAGATGTAGGAATTTAAGTGTATGTGTGTGGTTGCTGTTTGTTTGATGTGCTTGTGTTATGTGTATGTGTTTCGGAGCAGTGAATTTTTTCCATGGGAAAAAATTTGCTGTTTTGAATGTTTGATATTTTCATATTTAGATGGTTTGGGGCTGATGAAATAGTGTTCGCTGTTTTCATCTTTCGATAAGGTGATATAAAATTGTTTTTTTCATACATACATATATTGTTTAATTAATTGTTTCCCTAACCATCGTTTTCAGATTATAGACATATTATTATATTGCATACTTATACAACATTTTTAAATGTTGATTAATTTTTTGTTAATAGCTTAACATATATTTAACTATTATTTTTTTCTGTTTTTTTCTGTATGTGTTACTGTGTTACTGAATGGTTTATTAGGGGTTTGATCTGGTATATAAAGAGGCAGCAGGATGATATGCTCACATCTGATGAAGTTTAGTTTTAAGATGAAAACACAGTGCAAATTTAAGTATCTGTGTGCTTTTATGGTTGGATTTACTGTTGGATTGCGAATTAAAGTGGTTTTTGAGTTGGAACATCGGAGTGGTGAATTTTAGTCATCCTTCCTGAAGTGCTTTTCAACTGTTTCTTCTTTATCACTCTATATGTTGGGTAGCAAACTGGCTCACTAAATGAACCCATGTAGTCAAAATAAGGGAAGCCACCTCAAGCAGTAGACCCATAACAAGCAGCGTACCCCAAGGTTTGGTCTTTGGGCCTCTGTTATTTGGGATATACTTTTCTGAAGTGCAGGCCAAAACCCGTAGGCTATGGTTGGCCACGTTTGCAGATGACTGCAAGCTGGGTAATGTCATCAATTCCCCTAGTGATGTGGACATCCTCCAAGTGGGTCGCCCTCAGAAAACTGACTAGTGCCAGAAACATGCCCTCAAGCTGAATACCAAAAAAATGCATCATCATCCCCTTTGGGGAGAGTGACATCCCCACAAATTGTCACATTAATAACAATGTCCTAAGCACTAAATCAGTCGTGAGGGATTAGTGCACCCAGCTTGATAGCAACCTGACTTTTGACCACCATGTTGCCTCTATTATGCAGAGAGACTTCTACATGACCCACCTCTTAAGTAAGGGTTACTCATCCAGGGACAAGGAGGTCATAACATCCCTGTATCCTTCCCTTATAAAGCTCATTACTGAATACAGTGCCCCTTTCGGCATGTACCTTGTAAAGCACATGCAGCAGCTGGAGAAACCACAGAGGTTCCTCACCAGGAGAATCCAGGGCCTCAAACATCTACAATACACAGATAGGCTAAAAGCCCCATCCCTCTAGTCAGTTTCATACAGACTCCTCAGAGGTGACCTCTGTCTGGTATACAAGGTGATCACAGACCTCACCTTGATGGGACTGCTGTATATCCGCAAGTCAAGCTCCACTCAAGTAGCCCACACTGCCTGGGCTCAACCTAGTCTGTGACATTAACAGGACTTGTTGGAGGGACAGATTTGTGTCCCAGAGACAATCCCATCTATGGAATAGACTCCCTCTCCACATCCAGTACCGCTTTAACCCTTTTTAAGTGCAACCTGGATAATTGTATAGGAAACAGAAAATATACCCCTGGGATTCCACCTATGTCCCTGCTGGGCAGGGGCATTGGGTGCTGATTTGTCTGAACATGGGCTAAACTCTTGACTAGGCTTATAAGGGCCCCAGGACCAATAGTCTTGTAACCTCCTATGGTCCTATGATCCTATGCTCCCAGAAATTCAACATCCCCCGCATACATGTAGCTATAATCAAGCCCCTTAACACTATCAGAAACACTCACTGAATGCATGCACTAACATATGCATATAGACTAACATACACGCTCACACATGCACATGCGCACATACATACACACAGACGCACACACACACACACACACACACACACACACACACACACACACGTGCGCATGCATGCGCGCACGCACACACACACACACACACACACACACACACACACACACACACACACACACACACACACACACACACACACAGAGTCAGACATGCATGCACATGCAAACACTCCTAGAAATTACTTATACTCACAAAAATGTATACACAGTTAGACATCCATGCACATGCAAATATTCCCATAAATTCCCTCCACACACACACACACACACACACACACACACACACACACACACACACACACACACACACACACACACACACACACATATGCACATATGCAGCCATAAACAAGCTCCTTAATACTTGTTGACAATATCAGAAACACTCACTGCATGCATGCACAAACATATACCTACAGACTCACTCTCACTCTCACACACACATATGTAGTCACAAACAAGCCACTTAATTCTTCTTGACACTCACAGAAACACTCACTGCATGCATGTATGCGCAGACATAAGAGACACTCGTGGGTTCACTTTGGAATCTCGAAATACTGAAATGTCCCAATTTCAGTATCTCGAGATCAAAGTGTCGAATCTGCAGTTGCACAAAACTTCAAAATATCGGACCTGGAAATGTTGAACCTGCAGTAGTGATGGAGCCGTTAAGTAAGTGTAATGTTTTTTAATTGTTTTAGGGAGGGTTTGTGTGTGAGTGTGTTGGGGATTTTTAGGTGTGGGTTAGGGTAGGTAGGTAAGAGTGTGATTGTGTAAGTGTTGAGAGTGATGGTGTTTGTATATATGTGATGTGTGTTTGTGCGAGAGGGGTATAGAATGTGTGATGGTGGGTTTTCTGTCTTTCATTTTTTAGTGAGACCACAGAGTTAATATATATAAGTAGCTGGGGTGTGAGGTGCGCAGGGGGGCTTGCCTCCCTTCTTATAGAATGGGTAGGTGTGTGTGTTTGTTTTGTGTGTTTGTGTGTGTGTTGGTTTGTTGTAGTGTCGGGAGGTAAATGTATTTGTGTTTGTGTGGTGTAGTGTTTTTTTGACAGTCGCGGTTTTGAATTTCGCGGTTTTGAGGTTTTGGGTTTGTGAGTTTTCGGCTTCATAGTCTCGAGATACTGAAATTTGATACTTCAGTATTTCAGGATTATAAAGTGAATTCACACTCACACACCTACAATTTCATTTAACTTACAAGTACTGTCACTACTCCAGTAAGAGAGAATCTTCTGAATCACTCTACTAGGTTAACATGGACGTTTGCCACTTCCAGCTAAGACTGAGAGCTAATTAGCATTAGCTGCTTGTCTGGGCTGTTACATTAGTGTGATGTGCTTCACCAGAGAGACCACTCTCCCTGCTCTGGCTACTGCCAGGGAAAACCACAGTAGCAAATCAAGGTCTGAATCAGAAAGGTTTGCCGTAATGTGGAAATCTTCCAAGTAAAGTCTTCCACATTGCATTTGGCTTTTCTGATACTAATGCAAGTCTGTGTGTTATGTAACATAATTCATAATCAAAAAGAAATATGACAAACTTAAAATCATTCGATTTATTAAAGTTATCCCACCTTTATCCATTTTACCATACAAGATTCCTATTTTTATCAGCTTCATGCACGATCCAAGAAAACAGAAAAAAATATAACTTTAATAGATTCTTTTCATACTTTCGCAGAAATGTTTAACGTTCTAATAACTTAATTTCCTTATAAGAACAGAATGTATTAAATGCCCTTTTTTCTCCAAATTTAATGCATAGTTCATATTTTGCTATTATACTAGCCAAATGTTGTAGTAAACACACACTCTTCTATCATAGCATCCTCACAATTTCATTTTACTCCTAAAACCACAACTTCTTCTAAATTAAAATAAATTCTTTTCTCCCAACTAATCTCTAAACCCACCCTATATACTACACTACCAGAAATTGCTATTGCTGTCATCCCCCTGTTAGTTTTAACCACTACAGTAATGTAATCTGCAAAACTCAAAATCAAAGTGTGGTCAGCTACCCCCATATATTGTATTCTAGTGGCACACAATGAATTTGCTGTTTACTGGATAACTAGTTATTTGACAGCCCTGCTTGACACCTTTGTTAACTTTAACACTATTGCATACTCAAGTATTGATAAGTGACTTCACCCAACAACTATCACAAATGGAGTGTAGACATTTAACCATTTTCTCCAGAATACTGTCATATGTTTTATCACACACACACACACACACACACACACACACACACACACACACACACACACACACACACACACACACACACACACACACACACACAGAACTACTTTACCTCTTAATTCACCTTTGTTATACTTTGGTCTATTCCTTTAGTCAGAATTAACTTTTTATTTTTATATTTTTACCTTTAATGCCCCCTTTCTTGTCACTTCATTATACACTGCTGCATATTCTTCTTTTCCAATACTCATGAAAATGTTATAATCATGGTTACCCAGTTTAATAGGTTACCAGTTTTGTATTTCAGTCCTATAATTATTTTCCATAATAATTTTATGATACCTAAACAGATATCCTCATTCCACATACCTTCATTAAACCATTTGATAAGGGTAATAAAAATATTGTGTTGGATTCATGAATATCTTCTGTAATGTTCTGAGGTAGTGTCATCTGTACCAGGGAGAATAGGGCAGTACACATGTACACAGGACATTAGTGTATTTTCTGAGTGGACCAGACCTTGTTGTGCCAGTGGGAGGTCTTTCTATTTATCAGTGAGAGGGATAAGCACTAGCACAGCAGCCTATCTGCCACAAGAAGAGTGTCTCCAGCTCTGAAAAGTTACCTTATTGGCTGTTTTGGGTTAATTCCTATCCCTTTCAAGTTTCTGAGTTAAAAACCCATGTTTACACTTGTTTTAGCTCAGTGGATCCTGTTTGGGTGTCCTGCAGACTACCACAGCATTCAGAAACAAGACGGAGAGACTTTTGGCTGATTTAAGTACTTTTTTTGGCTTTCTCTTAGCTGTTTTAGCTTAATCGCACTTTAAAAAGCCGTTGTACTGTTGTTTTCTGCTGCATTTCAGTTTAAAATCATTTTTACTGTGTGTGCACTTGTTTTTGCTTAAAGTATTATAATTTAAAACTGCATTTGACTCTGTGGGCGTCCCACTCGAGTGTGACTGCTTTTATGTGCATTGCTACTGTTTAAATTGCTTTTTTCTGTTTAATTCTTAAAAAAATGAAAAAAAAAACAAAAAAAATATTTTCTGTACTGCTGTTTTCCCGCCCTTTCCTATACTAGAATAGTCTGGATCCCAGATCTGCTGGTTTCAGGACTTTAGTGTATTTTCTGAGTGGTTCAGACCTTGTTGGCCAGTGGGAAGTCTTTCTGCTTATCAGTGAGAGGGATAAGCACTAGAGCAGCCTATCTGCCAAAAGAAGAGTGTCTCTAGCTCTGAAAAATTACCTTATTGGCTGTTTTGGGCTAATTCCAATCCCTTTCAAGTTTCTGAGTTAAAAACCCATGTTTGCGCGTGTTTGTGCATTGCGCACCACTGCGGGGCTACAGTTAAACTACTCCAGGTGTCAGAAAGAATGCTTTTCAAATTTTCCCTTAGAACTAGCTGATTTCTCAGGAGCAGCATCTGGATCTCTGTGACTAGCACTTGCCCGGAACTCAACTCTCATTGTTAATGAGAAAAATTAATCATAGGCACTAAATAGCCCATAACTCCCAAGCACCCTACCAAGAAAAAGGGGAAAAACAGCCCTAGTACCACATAAGGCAGGCATGTCCAAGAGTCAGCTTCCGGTGATTTCTCCTGTCCACCTGGTGAATCTGGGCATACTAGAGCAATGTAGCAATTGTCTCATGTACACAGACAACCCTCTCCTCCTACCACCCAACACTACAACATCTGAGAGCTGCACTTACATAGCCAAACTGGAAGCAAAGCTCTCTCCAGCCAAGATTGTGCTAGACAGTCAGGAGGAGAAGGTAAACACCTCCACTACACCGCAAGCAACACATAGCCCCTCAAAACCCACACCATCAACACCCACACATAGCAGCACCAAACCCACATATGCGGTGGCCCTCAATATTAACCTGCCCAAGAAACGAGGACCTCCAAAGCTGAAATGCAATCAAACACCAATCATAACCAAAGAGACACATAGCTCACAACACCAGTGTGCCAATCAACAACAGCCCCTAAGGCAAGACAATGTACCAAACACGTTAGTCATAGGTGACTCCATAGTCAGGCACACCGATGCCCCACTAACCAGGCTGAACAAGGAGAAAGTTACAGTCGGCTCTCTGTCAGGTGCCAGGATCTGCCACATAATGCACGTACTCAAGTCACTCCACAAGTACCAATATGACTCTGTCATTGTCCATGTTGGAGTAAATGACTTGAGATGAACCTCCCTGGACTACATGAAAAGAGACATGGAAGAGCTCTCGGATCATGTGGCCCAGGCAGGTATGACCCTAGCCCTGAGTAGCATCCTGCCTTCGCCCAGAATGATATCACAGTATAAGAAGAAAATGATTGACTTCAACAATTGGCTAAGTTTCTGGTATCATTCAAAGGGGATCCAGTATTTGTCTGCCTGGGACAACATGATCAACAAACCATGATGCTTTGCCAGAGATGGTCTGCGCCTGTCTCCTCTAGGATTCAGGTTACTAGCTAAGGCTCTTGCCACCCCTATAGTGCCTTTGTTAGGCAAGGCTCAAAGGACAAAACATCCAACGTAATAGATACAAACATGCAAAATCTGAAGGTAATGCTACTCAATGCTAGAAGTCTAAACATCAAAATGCACTCTCTCGAGGCGCTCCTAAAAATGGAGAACATCGATATTTGTGCAGTAACTGAGACCTGGTTCAAGGCTCCAGAGAGCACCCCGGCAAAACCAGTCTACAATTATTATCACACCTTTCAGCCAATAAACCAAGACCGAAACACTAAAGGTGGAGGAGTGTCCATATTCATCAAGGATACTCACACCTCAAGGCTAGATGCCCAACACAATGTATCTGAAATTCTCCAGGTGCAACTAACACTAGGTAAGACTGCAATCCAAGTTGTAGCTTGCTACAGATCCCCAACCATGCCCCAAGATTCTCACCACACCTTTCTTAACACGCTGGAAAATATTAAGATACAACCAAATACCATAATACTGGGCGACGTCAACTACTCTGACATTAATTGGGTAACTACTTTGGGACAAACACCTTTGTCCAACGGTTCTTTTAAGTCATATTCTAATGCCTTCGATCAACTAATCCATAGTTCAATCAGGGGATCCAGTATCTTAGACTTGGTCATTACCAACATGGGAAATCGATGCTCCACACCAGTGGTCACCCCCTCGTTGGTCAGGTCGGATCATAAGCAAATCACCCTTGACATCCACATCCCACTTCCACCCCCCCCCCCCCAGTAAGAAAACTACCATAAAAACTTCTCCAAAGCCAACTTCATGCTACTCAAGTCAGAAGTGACAAACTTCATGACACCCATGAAGGTGGGAACTGTATGTTCGACTGCTGAATCCTACACCAAGGCACTGTATGAGTACATCCACTCGTGCATGAACCATGCTATCCCAAAAGACACACTCCTCAAAAAAAAGGAAGCCGATCTGGTGGTCCACAACCATAAACAAACTATACAACAGAAGGAAGAAAATACTGCAGAAAAGAGGAAAATCCCAGGATACAAAAAACTCCCTTATCAGCCTCAGTAAGAAACTGAAATCTCTCATAAAATCCTCCAAAGGCAACTACGAAAATAAAATTGCCAAAGATTCCAAAGACAACCACAAGGCATTCTATAGCTATGTCAAGAATCTAAATGGCAATGCTCATATCTGCTCTGAGCTACAACAGAACAGCATTAAATATGCTGATCCCAAGGATATTTCCCATATCCTGGCAGGTCGATTCAGTGTCAGCTTCACACCCTTTCACCCCCCTAAAGGGCCCATCGCAATACCAGAAGATTGCCAAACCCCAGTAATCATGGCCTCACAAGTAAAATCAGCACCATCCAAAGCCAAGAATAGAGCATCCATGGGACCAGACAACATCCCGTGCTGTATACTACATGAACTGCAAAACGAACTGGCAACTCACCTAAGTGTCATGTTTAATCACAGCCTTACCTCAGACTTCGTACCCACTGAGTGACGCAAAGCTATAGTCATCCCACTCCACAAGGGGGATCCACCCTGGATCCTGTAAACTACTGCCCCATCAGTCTGACAAGCCTGATCTGCAAGACCATGGAATGCATTATGATGGATCTTATAAATAAAGACATTGGCAACCTTCAAACACTGGACCCCACCTAGTTTGGATTTGTGAAGGGCAAATTGTGTGCCCTGAACCTGATTGACTTCTTCGAGTCAGTTTCCAGAGCCATGGACGAGGGCAAGGCAGTCCACACAACCTATATGGACCTTGCCAAGGCCTTTGACACCATCCCCCATGCTGGAATCATAGATAAACTAACCAATCTGGGTTTAAATCCATATGTCACTCGATGGGTTGCCAACTGGCTCACCGACAGAACCCACACTGTTAAAGTAGCTGATTCTAAATCCAGCTCTAGACAAGTGGCAAGTGGAGTACCTCAGGGGACAGTCCTAGGTCTGCTCTTGTTTGGCATCTACTTCTATGAAGTACATGCCAGCACTAAGGGACTCTGTCTGGCAAAGTTCGCAGACAACTGCAAACTGGGAGTCATCATTGAATCCTCTAAAGATGTGGATATCTTGCAAAGGAGCCTTACAGAGACCGATGCATGGTGACAAAGCTATGGACTCAAGCTTAATGCCAAGAAGTGTATAGTAATCTCTTTTGGGAAAAAACAAGAACCCATGAACTGCCACATAGGTGGCAATTCACTTAACACCAAAAAGGTGATAAGAGACCTAGGAACACAGGTGGAGAGCGGTCTCACCTTTGATAACCACATCACCACAACAGTCAAGAAATCCTTCTATGTGGCTCATCTCATCACTAAGGGCTTTTTCTCCAGAAAGAGGGTGGTCATTGTCCCTCTGTATGCATCCCTCATCAGACCCATTATAGAATACAATGCCCCATTTGGTATGTACCTGTCAAGACATCTGCAATAGCTGGAAAGGCCACAGAAATAACTCACTAAAAGAATCACAGGCCTAAAGCAGATACCTTATGCTGACCACTTAAAAAAACTCTGGCTATACTCTGTCACATATCGTCTACTCAGAGGCGATCTCTGCTTAGCATATAAGGCCATGTCAAACCCTGAGCTGTTGGGCATGCTCCACCTAAAGAAATCCCAGTCCCTCAGAGCAACACGGTCCAGGAATCTAAACCTTTTCACCACAATGAATAGAACATGCTGGAGGGATAGGTTCCTGACCCAGAGACTCCCCATACTTTGGAATAAACTGCCCATACATATCAAGCAGAGCGCCTCCTTGGTACTCTTCAAGAAAAACCTTGACCATTGGATGGGTGATAGGAAATTCACCCCAGGGATCATGTCAGTAGCCCTACTAGACAGGGGTCCAGGGAAGTAAATACTGTGGGCAGAAATATCCAGGGAACTGCTATGGCTAGGCTTGTATAGGCCATAGGGCCGATAGCCTAGTTCTGACCTAAGAACCTATGAACCTATATGTCAGCATAGCTAGCTGGAGTTTTGTAAAGAATTTTATGTTATTTGAATATCACACTGATTTGTGCAGATGTTTGAGTTAAAAATATATTTGTAAAGTTACTTGTGTAAAAATGCATTAACAGTAGGTCCTGCTGGACAGAAAGAATGTATGCATGTATATTAAATATGTATGTTTATCAGAGAACCCTGGAAAGGTGGAACATTTTAAATTGTGTTATAACTTTCAGATGCTGCCACAGATCTTAGCAAAGCTCTGTGTGTGTATTGTACCAGAGTCAGGTGACCAGAGGTGATGGTATCCTCTAACATGCATCTTGGTTTTTTGGAACCCTCACAGCAACACTTTATAATCTGATAGGAAAGATTTCTGACAAGATATATCTCACACATCCGCACAGACAAAGAGAGACATCATCTGGCTTTTGCTGCTGTAAGACCCTCAGCACACATCAGCTTGTCTTCTTTTAGTAAGTAGTAAGGGAACAGTAATTATTTAGTTAGTCAGGGACATTCAGTGAGAATAGTTTAGTCTTGTTTTCTGCATCTGTGAGAAACTATCCAACTGTGGTTGAAATCTGTTGTTTATTGTATTCAGTATTCTCCTGTTTTCTGTTTTATTATATATCATTAAATATTTTAATGCCTTTCATTGTGGCTGGTCCCTTAGAGAGTACTTTTAACATCTTGAGAGTACTTATGCTTGTTTTAGTGGCACTGTGGCCACTCCTGAAAGGCTTCTTTGGTAACGCAACACCATTTGTATTAGTATTTAATTTTACACAGTATAATTGAGTACCCTTTGTAAGAGCCTTAGGGTAGCTGGCTGGTGGCAGTGTGATTACCTCAGAGTCTGGGCAGAAAGGTGCACAGCTAGTAATTTTTGCCAGATTTTCCCAGGTGTGTATGTGTGTGTGTGAAACTCAAATATCCCAGTGTGTGTGTGGGAGCAGGGACACACAGCTCTAATATGGTCAGTGTGGAGATTTGTGTGGGTCTGGAGAGAGAAGGAGAGTTCAGCATCAGGTCTAGACCATGCTCCCTGTGTGCTCTTAAGGGAAATTGTTCTTGGTGGAAGCAGCTGCATCTAAAAATACTATGTGAATCCATCTTTGTTCTTAGTGACTGTCCCTCACCGGAGTCAGTGGTGAGGGCTGGGTCTCCTGGATTGCTGGCCCAGAGTCCTGGAGTAGGAACCTGTCACACCTTCACTAATCTACTATTGTGTACATGTTGCAGAGCACCTCACATGTGACAGCTCACTATTTCATATTTACTAAATGGCTCTACAATTAGTGTAGACCCTTAAAACAAGGGTAAGCGGCAGACTACACCAATGAAAGCATAACTAGCCAAATTACATGCTAATTTGCTAATCCAACAGGGTGACACTATTCTTGAAGATATAAAGGAATTCTAACCACTTTGGAATACAGCCACAATTACACTTAGAAAAAAATGTTAGGGGTTGCTGTTGCCATCATTAACCTGTCTGTGCAGTAGGTTTCAAGGTGCTGCTGTTACTGCTGCAAGACATCTGCCAAGAAAAAGAGGGATTTTATATCCTGTTTGACTTATTATGGATTGCATGCCACAGCAACAGTACAGCAACACCAGGTGGACAGGGAAACACTCGAGGAAATATGCAGCCTCTGCCACCCTCACCTGTATGAAAAACAAACCAAAAAAAAAAAAATAAAAATTTACATTTTGTGCAAAAATGGCAAAATAAAAGTTTGTGGTTGGATGTATGGATGGGCTTTGCCCATTAATGTGCATCAAGCATTTCAATTGCCCACTCCTATATGCAACTGTAAATAAATAAAAAAGAAATGTGCAATGGTCAGGACATACCCCTCTCCACTGTCATAGGGTTGGGGGGATACATAAGGGGGAAGAGTCTGACACTAAAGAAGTAAGTGCAGATTATTTAATTGTATTGCATACCTGGAGTTTCTGCAGGATATACACTTGGGTTGGCCTTGTTGGCCTCGACATCAGAACCAACATCAAAGATTGTATGCAAACCCTCTGTTGAGGTGCCTGGGATCTCTGACAGTAGAAAGGAACTCCTAAGTTTCAGTCACTGGTGGTTTTGTAGCAGTAGTACCCCCCAGAACTGTACGTTCCCTGCCAGTTGCACTCACTCTACATGTCATGTATGTTATCATGTCACTGGCCCTATATCAAACATTCTGATCTTTAGTGCTGTTGCCTCCAATACAATTTATACAGTTGACTACTTGTTCTAACATATGATCTTGAGAGGACTTGTCACCTCTATCGCTTTCTAAGAAGAATTTGCCATGCCAATGTAGTGCCTGGGTGATAACTTCTTTCTCTGCATCACTTTATGACAGTTTACTGGGTACAGATGTCTTGGGCACCATAGCCTTGCATGAGATGAAACATAAATGAACAAAAAATTAGAAAATTAAGATACAAGTCATTGTTGTCAAAAATATGTATGAATGGATGCATCCATCGTTCACAAAATAATTAAAAAAGCAAAGCTTTCTATGAGTACAAACAAGTTAACACAAAACCTCTCTCCCCAAAAATGTAAAGGAAATGAAAAAGCAGGTATGGAAGTTATGTAAAGGAGGACAAGTGTGAACAGCGCAGCAGTAAAAAAAAAAAACACAATGTAAAAATTCCTAAAACGTTTATTAAATATCCATTTGTGTGGAAAGCAGGCAGGAAGATATCACAAGCTTAACAAATTTTGTGGACTACAAATGTAAACCCCCTGACCATGCAACTAAGTGATACAACACTCTTCTGCAATAACTATTCAAAGTCAAAGTAAACCAGGAAAAAGGCACGGAATTCAGAAGATAAAGCACCTCAACGAAAAAGTCAATATCCAAAAAACAAGCAACACTTGAGGTGACACCCAAGGTATGAGCTGACAACACTTTAATGTAGCAGAAAATAAAAATAGTAACCACTTTTGTGTTCAAACTAGAACGCTTCTTCAGACGTTAAAAACAGCGGTTTTGTCAGTATAAATACAACAAAATGAATTAATCTATACATCCTCAACCAACCACATTACTGCATCAATTAATTTAGTTAAAAGTATATTAATCTAAGGAATATGTCATTTCCTGAAGTAAAGCATATATTTATAAACTATGCCTACTAATCATAAACTAATCTATATAAAAAGCACATGTAAAAAACATTTTCTTAAATATATATATATATATATATATATATATATATATGTGTGTGTGTGTGTGTATCTATAAAAAATATAAGCTACAAAGACTAAACTGTTAGGTAAATCATAAAACAAATGAAATAATCACATTCATCAGTAGATGGCAGCATAGAATAAATAATCACCATTGCCTGCAAGCTTAAAAAAGTTAGCAGATAGAGGCTTAAATATGAAAAAAATGCTATATGATCATATAAAGAATGTACATAAAGATATATAAAAAACAATGGTGAAACACCACACGTTTCATCAAATACATAATCAATGCACAAAAAACATAACACATCCCAATAATCACCTTAAAAATTATACATATTCAAACCTTATTTATTCAATGTATCAAAGATCTGTCTATACGAGAGGGTTTCAAGGAAATTCTGTCATTCAACACACATGCTTTATCAGCTTGTAGTGAATTATCTATTTAGTTTCTAATTTTTCAGTGTAGTTCTTAAAGTTGCCAAGTCTAACTAATTCTATAATCAAAAACACAAATTTATGGGAGAGATCATGACTTAAAGCATGTCTTGCCAAAGCATTATTCTCACCTTCTCTATTTATTGCATATATATGTGCCCTTACTTGTTCCCTTAAAGTTCAATTAGTCTTTCCTATATAGAAAGCTAAAATTTTCTGCAGCTTGCTAAATATATTAAATCACGAGTTTTACGGTCAGCATAATGTTGAAATTCATATGTTTTCTGAGTAACTGGACGCATGAAACTATTGCTATTGGCCATATATGCACAATGATTACAGTTTCTACATGCAAAGGTTCCCTTTCTTATTGATTGAACTCTGTTGTTACTACTCTTTTCATAACAAAGCAGTCTCTTCAGAGATTTAGTATTTTTATACGCATATTTGGGTTTTGTTCCTATAATGCTGGTAATATTTTCATCTGCCATCAAAATCTCTCAGTTCTTGGTAGTTATCTCTTGCATTGCTTTATTATTGTTAGAAAATGGAATGGTAATGCTGCTTCCTTGAAATGAATCTACTTTTCTAGTAGTATGAGCTATTTCTGTGTCAATCCTGTTTCGAAAAAATGGTCTCCCTCTATTTCCCCCTATCTATAAACCCTTCATTATGTAGATAAAGACATTCATCTTTCTTGTAGCCTCTATTTAAAAACTCAGTTTCTAATGTTTTCAGGGTGGTATGATAGACATTATCCGAACTGGTTAAGCTAGGGAGCCTCAGTCCCTGAACTATATTTTTATATACATGAGGAGGGTGCATGCTGTTCCACTGCAACAAATTATTCCTCCTACATGCTTTCCTAAACATCTCTGTTTGTATTGCATTCACTTGCTTCTAAACAAAAACATCGAGAAACGCTATCTCTTCATAGGACCATTTCCCTGAGAACCCTAAGAAATCAGTAGTTATGTTAATATGTATATATATATATATATATATATATATATATATATATATATATATATATATATATATATATATATATATATATACTAAAAACATCTCAAGACCTGTTATTGGTCCATCCCATACCAGGCTGTATTATGGCAGGGCAAACTGTCCACCCTGCTACCTCTCACCCTTGGTGTCCCTCAGGGTCTTCACCCTTGGTGTCCCTTAGGGCTTTATTCTAGGTCCCCTACTCTTTTCTATCTTCATGCTGCCATCCCTGATGCAACCTGCATTCAATATGCAGATGATTCTACCCTGATCTGTATGGCCTCCTCCCCTTTAGACCTGCAAACCTTAACACAAAACCATATTTAACACAGTTGAAAATTGGCTCTCTAATCACAGTCTGTTGTTAAATCCCAACAAAACTAAGCTGCTCCTCTCTACCCCCACCAGTAGATCCACCCCAATTTCCTTCGCCATAACATCCAACAATGGTACCTCTATCTTTCCAGATGACAATACTAAGCTTTTAGGCATAATAGTGGACAATAATCTCAAATTTGATCTGCATATCAATAAAACTATAAAAACCATTAATAAGAAGCTTGGCTCATTATATAGAAGCAAACCTTTTCAAACTCCATTAGCTAGGACTGCAGTCGCCCACTCACACCTACTCTCTACCCTTCTATATGCCTCCCCCATACTTTCCAATTTGAGCAAACCTGAACTTAGTAAGCTCTCTCACTGTTACAACCATATTGCCAGATTTCCCACAGGCTCAACATATAGGACACATCACTGTCAAAACATCAATCTTCTCGGGTGGCTAGAACTGCCTAGCATACTTCTGTTCAATCAGCTTATAGTAGCATGCAAAATTCTGTACCACCCTGAAAATACTTCGGCACTCAAAAATATCATAAAGTCATGCAGTAATTCAAGGCAACTACAATCATCCAATAAACTGTTGGTCCAAACCCACAAAGCCATTAACTCACCAGGGACTCTCTGTTTGCCAACATCATTGGTAAAACTTGGAATTCACTTCCATCTAACCTTACCCTTGAACCTTCTTTAAATCTCTTCAAAAAAGGCCTCAAACAGGATTTTAAAGAGCACTGGCTTTGTCCCTGTACTAACCCTGATTAATCACTACTTATTCAGTGCCTTATTTAAATTAATATTGTACACATCTCTTGCTCATAATAACTTGCTGCAACCTGTTGTTTTTGTATACTATTAAACACTGTGTATATTTTGAGTACCTACTAGAGGGCTTTTTAAATGTTTGACTCATATCTGTTATGTTCCATCTGTATTATCTGGAGCTTTTCTCACTAGGCCTCAGCTGAAAATGGACATATATCCAGTCGGACTATCCCGGTCAACAAATGTAAAATAAATAAAATATATAAATGTTGTTGAATACGAAACTGGCTTCCAAATATGCCATTACTATGTTGTCATATGAGTTGGTACAAATGTGCCCATTGCAACTCCTTTGGTTTGTAGATAATATTTATCTTTAAAAGGAAAAACATTTTGTTAAGTGTTAAACCTAATAGCAAACAGCACCTCGCTATCCTGTCATTAGGGACACCTTTATCATTCAAAAATAGTCTCACATAATCAAGACCAATGTCATTGGGGATGACTGTAAATAAAGAAGTTACATCCAACATCGCCAATAATACTGTGTATAAATACTCTTCTGAGAAAACATGTCCTGATAAACTTTCTAGGAAATGTATCTCTAATGATAGTGTTAGTATTGTCCACTATGTTTCTAAATTGCTTCTCTACATAAATAGATAGGGGTTCAATTAGCTATCCTTTACTTGAGACAATTGGCCTTATGGGGGATTATTTACATCTTCATGTATCTTAGTGAGACCCCTACATGTAGAAACATATGGAGTTTCAACCAAAAAAATACTTGTATAGATCACAATCAATAATATTGCACATTATAAATCATATAAATCACTGTGTTCATTTGTTAAACATTTATATGTGTTTGAATCACTTAGCATGGCATTCATTTTTTCATTGTACATTTCCTTATCTAAGACTACCACCGCACCATTTTTATCAGCTGGTCTTATAAAAATCTTAGAATTGTTCTGTAAGTCAATTAGTGCTCTGTATTCATGGTCACATAAATTATAAAAATTGCATCTCCTTTTATTATTCTCAGGCCTAATGAGATTTAAAAAGTCTCTCACGCATGCCTTCTCAAACGCTTCTAATAAAGGATGTGTGGGATGTATAGATAAATAGATAAATTTGTGTTTTTGGTTATAGAATTAGTTAATAAGAGTATTAGGCTTGGCAACTTTAAGAAGTACACTGAAAAATTTGAAATTAAATGGATAATTAGACTACAAGCTGATAAAGCGTGTGGGTTGAATGACAGAATTTCCCTGAAAATATTTATTATAGACAGATCTTTGATACCTTGAATAAGTAAGGTTTGAGTATGTATAATTTTTAAGGTGATTATTCAGATATGTTTTGTTTTTGTACATTGATTATGTATTTGATGAAACGTGTGGTGTTTCACCATTATTTTGTATATATCTTTATGTACATTCTATATATGATCATATGGCATTTTTTCCAAAACCATTTTTATTAAATTTTGTTAATAAACATGGACATAATGTATTAGAAATAAACAATATAAAACATAATAACTATTTATACTATATGCAAACATCCATGATATAAACACGTGTTTTATCCAAGAAAGGTAATCAATAGTTATTTAACAATCTTTTCCAATTTTTGCCAAACTAGTCTTTTGTGTGTTACATTTGATGATCTCTGATAAATAGTTTGCATTTCTTTTTTACATACAGATTTTGCTATTGAAATAAACTCAGTAAACATACGGTCTTGCTAATTTTTCCAATTCAATGTAATTATTTCGAGCAATAGCTAGAATTAACCAATGAACAACTAACTGATGTCTAGGAATTACACTTGGGTTAGGAACATTGAATAATGTCAAAGAGCTAGTAATATGACAGTTATCAGACCACAGGGCTTTTGTGGAATGTCTAAAATCACTCCAGTTTTGTGTGAGAGTTCTGCATTCGATGAACATATGAACCCAGTTGGCTTCAAGAATATCACCACACCTCCAGCATTTGCTTTCATTACTCTTGGTTATAAGGTCAATTCTATGTGGAATTTAAAAGCTTCTATGAATAAATCTCCAGGTATATAGTCTTCAATATAAAGATGATGAAGTGTTTTTTATTGAATTTAACTGTTCCTTATCATCATTACATAAAGATTATCCATTAATCTTTATGGAGTAATTCCAAAAAGCTGGGTCAAAAGTAATCAAGTCTTCTCGTAGAATTTTATACACAGGTGAAATGCTCAGTTTATGTTCAGTGTTCATCGAACTACATCATATGAATAGTTGTATCAATTTTGGTATAATATCAGTTTCCAGATTTATTGACACTCTCACTTTATTTTCAACAAACTGTCTTAAAGATTGAATACAGAACCAATTATCTTGACAAACATTATATCTGGGTAAGAGATAGTTCATTGGTTGGATGTTCGTATTGTCTATAAACTGGTGCCAAAACTTTAGATTATTCTCTTTAAGATTCTGCATCTTATTGATATTGAAGGTATCTAGGCAATCTGGTGTATAAGCTATGGAAAATGTAACGAAAAAGGTGTTCTTTAAACTATAATTGCTGTCAATTATATTTTTGAAAATATAAAATATTTAGTTTATCCCATGTGAGAAGTGGCTACATTTCTTATTATATAGGCAATATTCACTGAGTATCCAAAATATTTTGTTAATTCCAAAGGTTTCTTTAAACTGGGTTCCTGAGTTCTCAGAGGAGATTATATGTATTTCATCTAGTTGCTTCCAGCTAGAGGTGTATATGGATGAAATCCAGTGTAGTATTATGCTAATACTAATATGGCATTTTTTCATATTTAAGCCTCTATCTGTTAACTTTCTTAAGCTTGCTCCTCTTGTGATTATTTATTCTATGCTGCCATCTACAGATAAATGTGATTATTGCATTTGTTTCATGATTTACCTAGCAGTTTAATCTTTATAGCTTATATCTTTATGGACATACTTTTGATACACACACACACATATAAATATATATATATATATTTTTTTTTAAGTTTATTTTTTACATGCACTTTACACACACACACACATATATATATATATATATATATATATATATATATATATATATATATATATATATATATATATATATATATATATATATATATATATATATATATATATATATATATATATATATATATATATATATATATATACTAGTTTATGATTAGTAGGTGTAGTTTATAAATATATGCTTTACTTCAGGAAATGAAATATTCCTTAGATTAGTATACCTTTAAGTAAATTAATTGATGCAGCAATGTGATTGGCTGAGGATATATAGATTAATTGATTTTGTTGCATTTAAACAGACAAAACTGCTACTTTTAACATGTCTGAAGAAGAGTTCTAGTTTGGACGTGAAAGTGCTTACTATTTTTATTTTCTATTACATTAAAATGTTGTCAGCTGCTACAGTGGGTGTCATCTCAAGTGTTACTTGTTTTTTGGACAAAGTCAAAGCAGACTTTATTGTCATTCAGACTCCACAACAAGTGTGACTGAATGAAATTACGTTACTCCAGGCTCTATATGCAAACATCTAACATATACAACAATTCACATTACTACATTTAGACATTCCTACGACACAACATTTACTGTTTTACATATCAACAGACATTACTAAGCTAAAGAGACACTGTATTTATTGCACAGAATTCCATTGCTACTTCTTAATGAACAAGATTCTGTTAGCACTAGTCTAAGGAAACACAATATTTATTGCACAAAACTTTCACAGCTGTTACTTATTACACAGGCTGCTGTTTTAGCATCAGTGGATATTGCACAGAAATAAGATTAAACTCTGTTAGATTAATTGCACAGTGTATTTAAGAACTTTTAAGATTATTGCACGCAAATATGCTTCTCAACAGTGTATTTAAGACCTTTTAAGAATGATGCCCACAGATTTTCAGATACCCAGAGAAAAGTTTCCATAATATCATGTCCAAGACCCTACCTAATCTTGACTATATCTTGTATCTCACTCACTTTTGAGTAGAAAATTCTTTGCCTGCACTTGTTAGGAGATGCTAAATTACTATACTTGTATCAAATGTATAACAACATAAATATTTGCTTTTTTTTAATATACTTCTACAAATTGTGTGCTAACCTAGTATGATCATATGCTATGATATTATCTTTTATGCCTTTGCTAAACTTATATATTTAAAATTGCTCATTATGCTTATTTTTTCCTTTCTAATTTTGTCTGGAGCTTTTCTCCTCAGATCTCCACTGAAAATGGGACTGTGCTCAGTTGGCCAACCCAGTCAACAAATATGAAATAAATAAATAAATAAATGTTACGTTATTTACAAACACTTATAATGGAAAAAAATAAGTGACATAAATGGCTATGCCCACAGCAAGAGTCAGAGAATACAGAAAGTAAAGCAATGGGTGTATTGTGAAATGCCATCCATCACTAAGATTGAAATATAGCATTTTGTAAAAAAAAAAAAAACAGCAACATACGTTTACATTAAGCTATGAGACTGGAAACAAGTTTTGCAAGCAAACAGCAGTATGAAGCTTTCTGGATAAAGGTAGTCTCCCCTACCATGATGCAAGATTCTTACCTACATGATTACATTGACATAATGCAGATTTAGCCATCTGAATACAATTAATATGCAAATTAGGCATGGGATCATTTGCATGTATTAATTCTACAAACTACACTAGGTGCAGGGAATGTAAACATAGTGTAAGGACCTGCATGGTTACATGCACATGCCCTACCACTGCAAGGATGAGCACTGAGAAGTGTTACTTGCTGAGGGCTTGCGCATGTGAACCATTAGTTTGACAGCAGGAACAATTCATGTTTCATAATCTCTTTTATGTAAATTGATGTACACTTATTGAGAGTGTGTCAGAGAGGAGAGACTTATACTAAATTCTGGGATTATATTGTATGAGTTAGAAGAGGAATATTCCTAACATGTTTATGAATTCATTTATGATGATACTTTGTTCCTCTGAGAAACTATTCTTCTGCAATTCTAAGAATATACATTATTCATTGAAGCACATATCAATTGCAATGCAATGAGATAGAACTGATGTTAGAAAATCGTAGATAAGGAAATGCTACTCCCAAAATAAAAGGAAGAAAATAACTGCAGTGTTTCAAATATTTATTTTATAATGTAAAAGGGCCTATCAGCTTAACCTTTGCTAAAATCACATTCATCCACACATCTACTGGCAAATTACAAAGAGCAGCATTCAGAGCTTGCTTTTGTTCTACATTTAATGTGAACTGATGCAACCTCATATCTTCATTATATGTAATCTACTTTTTCTTCTTCCTATTATATGTCTGTGTTTGTGGCAAATACTGATAATCTGTTTTGTGTGTTGTTAATTCATGGGTTTGATGGAGCAAATCCTGAGATGGTGCAGTTTATGTGAACATACTGATGTTTAAGTAGCATATGTTCATCAAAATGTGCATTTTTTTCCCCTGAATCCTTTGCCTGCTGATTGGCATTGTGCACTCTTGAATGTCAGTGGTTCCCTAGCAGTAAAATAAAAATTCACTTCCTAAGGTAAAAAAATGACAAATTTAATTTGCAATGTCATCAGTAAAACAACAATCAGTAGCATAATTAAGACTGGTGCCAGTGCATTTGTGCTCTGCTCAACAATATGCAAACTCAGTTCATGGCTGAAGGAAAAAAGTGTAAAATTTAATTTGGGCTGCCCTCTGTAGCATACTGATGATAGTGTGCAGCCATTAGCACTATGGACAGTATTTATGGAAGAAAATAAAGAAAATGCAGATGGAAGGTAACTTTCTGTGTGTCACAAGGTGTAAGTACAGTAGCTTACTGAAAGAAGACAGCTAGTGTAGGATTTGAATAAATTTTATAGGTACCTTTACAAAGGGTGTCAGAGGCCATTTATCAGAAAGTTCTCATTAGGAAGGTAGCACCAAATACAAACTAGTATCATAATTATGTTTCTTGAAAAAATGTATCATTAATGCTTGCTATATAAGACTGGTATAATGACAGCGATGTTTAACATAAATACACTTGCACAGGTATGATTTACACAATTGTTTGTTATAATTATTATGCGTTACCACATCAATATGTGTTTAGGACAGTATGTATTATGTAGTATGTGTGTAACATACTCCACCTTGTATTACTCATGTTATGCAACTCTGTGCATCTGAAATGTATTTAGAGCCATATTACCTTTTTGTAGAAATGCAGTCCTATTACTACTTAAAGTCACACATGTATAGGCCTCTCTTAACTATATCTCCATTCATTTTTAAATTAGTATTTCTTTAATTACCAAGATGAAAAAGTAAGCATTCCTGTGGAGCTGACAGTTATTAAGCCAAGTTTAACATGTTATTCTTTTTTTTTTCTTGTTGGTTTGAATACCAGATGGTGCTACACAAGCTTATTAATGTTTAAGTCCCAACAATCCAATATGTCACAAGTCATACCATTCCTATACTACCATCAATGATTATAGCAAACACCATAAAGCATTTCACTGTTTAACTCTGGAACATGTGTCAATAGTGTGAGCTCCACACATGGCCAAATCTCACTGCCATATTTCACACTTTCCCTTCTTTTTGGTTTAATCATTGCCAGTGTGTTTGACAAGCTATTTCTGTGCTTTCAGTTGTGCAAATGCAGTTTGCAAGAATGTGTGTCTTTGCACACAAGCTGTTGCACATGAGATCTGAATTGAGTACCAATTCAGGCACATATGTCTAGCTTGACACCTGCAGACATGGCTAGCAATACTTCTAGCCTGACTTCTGCAGACATGGCTGGCAAAGGTAGAAATGGTGTTATGTTTAGAGCACAAAGGTGGGGTGTTGAGGAGTCCAGGATTTTTCTGGCACTCCTCATAAAGTGTTATAACTGGATGCCACTGCAGAGGGATTATTCTGGGTCTCAGTATAAGGTTAAAGCTTGGAATAGCTTGCTAAAAACTGTCTTCAGAGAAACCTCCATCCCATACACTGGAGAGCAATGTTACCATTGCATTAACATAAAGCGTTGCAAGTGGGACCTCCTGAGCCAATGGGATGATGAAATTAAGACTGCAAACACCACTCAGTTATGTAAGTAGAGTGACTCATCAAAAGTCTGTGAAGTACATTAACTACACAGTCAAGACAGTAAGTCATTATGTTGCCATATTTTTTTTCTTTTCTCTACTGTATATTTGCAGAAAAGATAGCAGAAAACCATGTGGTGCATTAAGAGATGCTTACTTTCCTCAGAGAGGAATGGGGTAAGTATGCATCAGGTATGAATGCAAGGTAAAGAGCTTTTTTTCAGTCTATGAGTCTATATTCTCTTGTGCAGGCATACCTAAACTTCTATATCAAGCATACATACCTGCTCTAATAACTATTTGTGTTTGTAATAGGCAAGGAATATGCCAGCTTAATTGTGTGTAGGTTCAATAACCCAGCAACCATCATCATCAGATTTTTTGTGCAGAATAGTATTTATAAAATATCAACTGCAATACTGCATGATATTAACAATTCAATTTTTGCAAATGCAATTATTAACTTTGATAGCATATATTTAATATGGCATGGTCAAATAAATGTTTGTAGTTGTCATATCATTACATTAATATTAAGATGCACTAATGCCTTCCCATCATATCTGGATGTGGCAAACATTTACATACTGATTTCCCATATCTGTTTAGGTATTCCTCTTATTTTTGTAATGCATTGTTGCTGAAAATAACCTGACCATCAGCACAGATAGCTAGACTGACCACTGTGGTTTAGCCCACCATCCCCCCACAGGTGGCTGTGGCAGCAGCACCACCACAGGCAGCAGAAACCCCCAGTACATCTGGGTCACAACCTGTCAGTTTTGCCTCCACAACTCCTGCCTTACCTGTTCTACCTGTGTCAGGTAGCTCTACCCTGGTTGCTAGTGTAGTGATAACCCCTGGGAGCATTAGCAGTGGAGGTGATGGGTTTGTCACATATCAGGAGTTGACAGAGCTGGTGTACCCAAATCAACATGTTTGAAAAGGTCCTGCATTTTTACTTATTTATTTTTACCTGGGTAGCACATTGATAAATATTGACCAATTTCAGGCTTAGCATATTATCAAATTGATGTTACATCTGGCACTGACCCAAGCAACTGAAACAGAAGACAGTGATGACAGTTCTGAGGGTGAGGACTAGATCCTCACTGTTCTCAAGATGGACATGGATGTATCTCTGAAGTCCTATACATATATACATATATATTAGAACACCGAACATTAAAAATTTTGAGTGTTCTAATATCGACCCATTTTCAGCAAATGCTGAAAATATCGAAGAAACAGAAAACCAATTTTTTTCCTACGGAAAGAATTTGGTTGTCCATTTCTGTTGCTTCGATATTTTCAGCGCTGTGGTGAAAAGTTACAGGTTGGGTTCAGGTAAGTGTGCGTTTGTGTGGACGTGATGGTTAGGGTGGGGTAGGTGAGTTAGGGTTAGGGCGCGGGTGAGGTGACTGTGCAATAGTGACAGACCTTAGGGTTTGGGTTAAGGTAAGTGGATAGTTAGTGGTGTATGTATAGTTTATTGTAGGGTTAGGTGTAAGAGTTTAGGTGTATGTGTGTGGATTGCTGTTTGTTTGGTGTGCCTGTGTTGTGTGTATGTGTTTTGGAACAGTAAATTTTTTCCCTAGGAAAAAATACACTGTTCTGTATGTTTGCTGTTTTAAATTTTCGATTATTAGGGTTCGATATTAGAACACTCAAATTTTGAAAGTTTGGTGTTCTAATATAGACTCCCTATACCTATATGTAATCATGGTGTCCCCCAACCTTCTGTGTCCATCATCATAATTCACCTTTTCCTTTCTAAACACATTCCACAACATTTCCCCAACATTCTTTTCTCTGCAAAACCCCCCAAAATATATATATATATGTAGCTCCTGTCAAAACAACAATATATATATCTATATATATATATAAATATATATATATATATATATATATATATATATATATATATATATATATATATATATAACTATATATATATATATATATATATATATATATATATGTCCCATATATAGCTCAGCAGTTTGCCTTGACACAATTAATTTGGTCCAACTGCCTATACAATGGTATTCTGTTGTTGTTAACCATCCCCCGTGTGGTGATTTTCCAAAGTCATGAAATTCTGTGTGCAAGTCTACATTTATGTTGTGAAGAAGTGGATAGCTATGGTGCTCTCCAACACCATCCTGCAAATTCCTATTTCTTTACCTTGTTTCCTACGCTCTGCTTTATCAACCCCTTTATCATACATTTAATATGGCCAAAAAATAGAATCACATATAACGCACATGGCCAGAAATAGCCCATCAAAAAGCCTTTACTTTTTGTCCTCAGCCTTTCCACAAAGCTTAAGTTTTTGCCTTCACACTAGTCCAGTTACCTTTGCACAATTGTGCTACTGCACCATAAGGATACAGAGTGAAGGCAGAGATAAAGGCACATCTCTGAAACAGTTACTCTAACAGTTCTTTGGCTGCTGGATCTAACAAACTAGAACTTACTACATGGTGTGTTGAAATAATTCCTGTCTGCAGACCAAAGTTTTTACATAGTGTCAAGGGTTCAATTACAGCTGTATGTCAAATTATTATTTCATGTCATTTTAAATTCCTATCATATGTTTAACTGAAATCTTCTGTATTTATCTCCAGCTGCCACACCATGAACATAGCATTTGAATACTGTAGCAAGAAAGAATTAGAAAAACTTTCAATCCCAAACAGGGAGACTTAGTAAAACCCACTTACCCTGCGTATGTTATAATCTTTTTTTCTGCTCTCCTATCCCTTGTTGCTCCCTATAGCAAACAACTTGTTGTATAGAGTATAACAGAGTAAAAATGAGGGAACAGCTTAGAGTAACACACCATACATATGGTCCTAAATGCCCCATAAGCAAAACTTGTGGCATTTCTGTCTCTATTTCTCTCTCTTTATCCCTTCTGCATCAATGAGCTGTCAATGTCCCTTCATTTATGTTATTTAAACTAAGTGAATTAGGATTCCCTTTAAAGTGTGCTGTGATACTGCTGAGATCTATACCCTGAATTTTGCAAGGGTTCCTATCCAGACTTTTGTGCCTTTGGTTGCATTACTCTGGTTCCCTTTGTGCTACTGTGCTTAGCCTTGCTGCTCTATGTACAGTCAGGCCAAACTTCTGTGCTTAGTCTTGCAACGCTATATACAGTCAAGCAAAACATCTGTGCTTAGCCTTGCTGTGCTATATATAGTTAGGCCAAACATCTGTGCTTACCCTTGCTGCACTATGTACATTCAGGCCAAACTTCTGTACATAGCCTTGCAGTGCTATATACAGTTAGGTCAAACTTCTGTACTTAGCCTTGCTGTGCTATGTACAGTCAGGCCAAGCTTCTGTGCTTAGCTTTGCAGCACTATGTACAGTCAGGCCAAACTTCTGTGCTTAGCCTTGCTGTTCTATGTACAGTCAGGCCAAATTTATGTGCTTAGCCTTACAGCACTATGCACAGTCAGGCCAACCTTCTGTGTTTAGCTTTGCTGCACTATGTACAGTCAGGCCAAATTTCTCTTGAACAGGCTGCAGAAATAAATGTACACCATGTAAGATGTTCCAGTTTAACACATTGTTAGGAACTATTCTCCAATGGATCATTGGTGCTGGCTGTAACTTACACCTTATATAATGTTAAATGTATCATTACTGGGATGAAGCCAGATGCCTACATTCTACCTTGCCTTATTGTTTTCTGACTCTCCCTTCAAACCAGTAAAATAACATTGTGAAGTAACATTTCATGTGTAGTGTGTTGACATAATGCATTTTGTAATGCGCTTTTCGTCCGGATCTTATCCGGACTTCTTCACTTCGCTTAACATAAATCTGTTTTTAGAGTTTTGTTTTGTTCGTGTGAAACTACAAAGTGAAGTACTTGTCAGTACTTTTTATATAGTCTATGTAGCATTTTATATTGGAATAAAAGCTCTGGGAGCACTGCTGCGTTTGGAGTCTGGTGCTTTTATGGATTTTCCAAATATCTTAATAACTCACCAGTCTCCAACTTATGTCTCAGTCAGGTTTCTACTTTCTGACCCCTGCTTGCTTCCTATTGGAAACACTTAATTGTACATAGCATGACAGATTATTTATCAGGAAAACATAGCAGTAGCTGCTGAATCTGCTTCTGTTTGTTAAATTGAGCACTAAACCAGGATATTTTTTTGTTGGAGATGGCCCTCCTGCACCCTTCTGGCAGGAGAGTGCAGTTAGGATTCATCTGATTGAAGGGTACTGGCACAGGGCTCAGTTTGGAGCTTTTTTATTGTTTAAATTGTGTAATTCAGTTTGTTCACAGTTTTAACACAGCTCTACAGAGTTAGGAAACCAGACACTGCTCTGCTGTATTCATCTGTTTACTTGTTGCACACTTTCATGCGCCATTGTGCACTACAGAGTAGTGGGGATAATCATTGATGGTTATAGATGCAAGAACTTCAGTAGATAAATTTTCCCTTAGTGGCTGTCCATGATCTTGCTGAGAAGTCCTTAAATTGCACTTAACTTCTCATGGAGCACCTCAGCTACACTTTTTCCCATTAAACAGTCCCAAAACCACCAAATCTACAATAGTCTCATACCATTTAGAGACCCCTGCTATTATGGACCCTATATAGAGCACCCCATTAGTATAGACCTCATTTAGAGAACCCAGTTATACTACAAACCTCTATTTTCTCTCCCCACTTTGATAACAGGATTTAACCTAGCATCCTAGATGGTCAGTTTTCTTCCATTTCTCCTACCGGCTTGAATGACATGGGTATCCTGAGCCAGTGCAGCAACTGCCTCATGTACACTGACAACCCTCCACACCTTAATCACCCAAGTACAGTTTGTGAGAGATGCATCTACACTATGAATCTGGAATGCTTGCTGTCGCCCACACAGAACAGTTGTCAGCTTGCATACTACACCTCCTACACAAACCATGCACTCAATACATAAACCATCATATGCAGAGTTACTCACCAGAAACCTACATAAACACCAGAGACCTTCTGAACACAAACATGCTACACCTAATACAGGACATGCAGCACTCAATTCACATAATAACACAAGCACTAGTGTCTCACCAGATAAGCCTCTAAGGCAAAGCACATCTAAACCAAATTTTTTAATCATAGTTGACTCCATTGTGAGACATACAGATGCCCCACCCACCAGGCCGAAGCTGTCTGCTGGGTGCCAGGATCCATCAGATCACACATGCACTCAAGTCTCTCAACAAGTGCTGTTATGACATCATCATACTTCATGTTGGTGTGAATGACTGTTATGACATCATCATACTTCATGTTGGTGTGAATGACTTGAAACATACCTCACTGGACTATATGAACAGAAACATAACGGAGCTCTGTGAACATGTGTCTCAGGCAGGTATGTCCCTAGCCTTGAGCAGCATACTACCCTCACCTAGGATGATACCACAATATAAACAAAACATTATTAACTTCAAAAATTGCCTTAGTTTCTGATGTTATTCTAAGGGGATTCAGTTCCTGTCAGCCTGGGATGACATGGTTGATAGACCATGCTGCTTTGCCAAAAATGGCCTTCACCTGTCACCTCTAGGATTTTGGCTACTGGCTAAGGCATTTGCTTCCCCCATAGTGCCTTTTTATGCATGGTCTCAAGAACCAAATATCTGATGTGAAAATATCACTCACAAATAAAGGTCATGCTGCTAAATGCTAGGAGTTTAAATCAGAAACTGCACTCTGGAAGTGCTCCCCTTCCTGGAGGATGTTGACATCTGTGCAATCACAGAACCTTGGTTCAGAGCTGCAGAGAATAACCTGGCCTTGAAAGGCAATAATGCCTTCCACACGTTTGGATGCAAAATGGATGCGTGAGAACCAAAGGAGGAATATCTGTCTTCATCAAAGATAAATACACCTCTAGACTGGTTAGACAGGAAAACTCCATAGAGTTACTCCAAGTTCAACTAACTGTGGGTAAAACTCCCCCTTCAAGTCATCGTTAGCTATAGGCCCTCTTCAATGAACCAAGATACCCACACTGCTTATTTGGACCAACTTGAGTCAAACAAATTACAGCCAATGGGCAATTTTAACAATCCTCTTATTGACTGGGAAACTTATACAGGTACCAGCATGCTCGCAAAAAGGTTCCTGGACTTTGTTGACACTAATTCAACCCCATAAGGGGCTTAAATAATCTTGAATTGGTCCTCACCAACATGGGTGATTGTTGTACCACCATAAGTAAAGGACCTTCACTGGTTAAATCTGTTTACAAATCAGTCACATTTGAAGTAGCTATAACACCTGAACCCCTCAAGTGAAATCAGGCTAAAAATTTTCACCAAGGCTAATTATAACCTCTTAATGGAAGGCAAAAATGATTTCCAAGCTCCTGATCCCACAGATGGCATTGACAACTATACAAAGGTATACCCAAATGCCCGGTGTAAACAATTATACAAATGTATGACGTTAAAGACATGCAGGTAGGTGCGAGCATGAATGGGCGTGCCTTCGTTGAAGGTTGGGCATCGGGCTGGCAACTCAGCACCGTAAAATCCACTGACAATTATGAGTGGGCCAGAGTTCCGCTGTGGCGACCCCTAACCGGGAAAAGCCGAAAGACCTCTCATTGACATAGCTGTACCTGATAGGATCAAAACAAGATCCTCAAGAAAAAACAAGCCTTCCTGGTGGGCATCTGGCTTTACTAAGCTATACAACAAGAGGGAAGAAGTTGCTGTCTATGAATAAAAAAGAGAGGTGCCAGCACTAGAAGAACACCATCCTCTGCTTGAACAAAGAAAAAAGACAATGTGTAAAATCCTTTAAGGACAACTTCAAAAAAAAATTAGCAACCATAGCTAAGGATAACCATAAGGCATTCTTCAGCTATATCCTTAACCTAAAAGGTAAGACCAAGGCTTGTGCTGAGCTAGCTGTGGATGGCATCACACACTGATACTGTGAAAATTGCTAACCTATTAAATGACAGGTTTGGTGAAATTTTCACTGCCTTGTCCCCTCCAAACTTTCCAAAAAGCATTCCCTTTACATCTCCGCACCTTGCATCTCCAAAGAGCAAGTCATTAATGCTCTTTCCAAGGCCAAAAACACAACCTCTATGGAACCAGATGGCATCCCTGCATTTTAAATGGTCTAAAACATGAGTTAACAACTCCATTAGGTGCTCTCTTTAACCACAGCCTGAGTACTGGTTTTGTCCCCGCTAAATGGAAAATAGAAAACCTCATCCCCCTTCATAAAGGGGGTAGAGCAACAGACACTGGGAACTACAGACCCATAAGCTTAATCAGCCTTATCTGTAAGGCCATGGAACGAATCATCATGGATCTTATAAATAAGGATATAGGTAGATCTCCAAACCATTGATCTGAGACACTTTGGTTTTGTCAAAGGCAGGGCATGTCTGTTAAACCTGGTGGATTTCTTCAAAAACATTACCAGAGCCATAGATGAAGGCCTTCAACATAATCCCACATACGAGCATCAATGATAAACTCTCCCAGTTTAATATCAACCCTTATGTCATCAGGTGGGTTGCTAACTGGCTCACTGACAGATCACAGTCAGTCAAAGTTGGGGACTTCACCTCAACCAGCAGACCTTTCTCTGGAGGGGTTCCACAGTGGTCAGTGCTGGGCTCCTGTTGTTTGGAATATACTTTTCAGAAGTTCAGGGCAAAACAGAGGGACTGTGGCTGACTAAGTTTGTTGATGACTGCAAATTAGGTGCATTCACTGAATCCCTGAATGATGCCAATATACTTCAAGAGGGACTTACACAAACCAGTAATTGGCGCCAAAGCTATGGACTCAATCTCAATGCTAAAAAATGCATTATCATTCCGTTCAGTAAAAACGAAATCTCTCGACTTCATTAACTCCAGTGCCCTGGACCAGCTAGATGACACCCCCACAAGGAGTGCCAACATCCTGGGTCTGGTGCTTATCAATATAGGGGACCACTGTAGCACCCCCATTGTGAGATATTCCCTGGTGAAATCTGACCATAAATTAGTCTCATTTGAAGTTACTGTCACACCTGACCCCCCCTCCCCAGAACCAACTAAACTAAAACTCTTCTCCAAAACAGATACTAACCTCTTACAGGATAGTATAAAGAGCTTCACTGCACCTCCCCCCTCATATGGAACTAGCAGCTATGCCGAGCTTTACATCAATGCTTTATTCAAACATTTGAACAACTGCATTGACATGGCCATACCTGATAGAATCAAAACAAGCTCCTCAGGGAAGAGCAAACTTATCTGGTAGACAACTGCTATTAGCAGGCTTTACAATAAGAGGAAGAAATTGCTGCCTAAGAGTAAGAGGGAGTGAGCCCTAAGCTGGAAATATTCCCTCCTCAGCTTAAACAAGCAAATAAGACTTCATGTCAAGTCCTCCAAAGCTAACTATGAATCCAGATTAGCTTCCTGAACTAAGGACAACCATAAGACATTCTTTCGTTACATCTGTAACCTAAAAGGAAAAGCCCAGATTTGTGCCAAACTGGTATTTAATGAGACCACATATACTGAGCCTATGGACATTGCTAACCTGTTAGCTGGTTCTGTGAAAACTTCACTCCCCTGTCCCCACCACACTACATCCTGGGTCTATATTATATCATTGAACGCTTAAAAAACTGAATGATGATAAATCGACCCCATGTAAGTGAAAGCTTACAATTTCAAAACCTCAGAGCAGTGATTTTTTTCAAAAGGAAAAAAAATCACTGTTCCAAAAAATAAATAAATAAAATTTCAAACATTACATTAAGTGGAGGCTGTGCCCCCACACCCTCCCTACTTAAATATACCAACTCTGAGATCGTACTATAGTGCCAAAACGGCAAAGTAACAGAAGCGACCAAGTGAATTCTTTCCCTGGGAAAGAATTAATTTAAAAGCCGCTTCCCTATTTTGCCTTTTCGTTCTTTTATGTTCGATCAAGATGCATTCAAAAGAATGCATCTTCGATCACGTAATAGGAACCCAACATCCCTACCACCAGTCCTCTACCTTGCATCACTAAAGAGCAGGTCATGAATGCCCTGTCTAAGGACAAAAACACAGCATTCATGGGACCTGATAACATCCCAGGCTGTGTCCTACTTGGACTAAAAGAAGACTTAGCAATGCCATTGGGTACAGAAGCATAGGCTTCATCCCAACTAAATGGAAAAGGGCCACTGTTCTCCCCTTGCACAAAGGTGGTGCTTCCACTCACTCTGGGAACTATAGATTTATTAGTCTGACTAGCCTTATCTGCAAGGCCAAGGAGTGAATCATCATGGACCTTATCAACAAAGATATTGATAACTTCCAAACATTTGACCCTACTCAATTTGGATTTGTCAAAGGAAGATCATACCTTTAAAACCTAGTGGACTTCTTCAAGGCAGTCACCAAGGCCCTTGTTGAGGGGAAATCTGTGCGTACAGCTTACCTAGACACTATCCCCCACTCAAGCATAATTGACAAACTCACCCAGTTATGTAGATACCAGTATATCATTAGATGGGTTGCTAACTGACTCACTGATAAAACCCATATAGTCCTAATAGGGGAATCCACCTCCAAAAGCCCAGCTGTAACCAGTGGTGTTCCACAGGGATCAGTCCTGAGACCTCTACTGTTTGGAATCTATTTCTCTGAAGTGCAAGCTAAAACTAAACGTCTGTGGCTGACAAAGTTTGCTGATGACTGCAGCCTGGGAGTGGTCATAACATCTGCAAATGATGTCAACATCCTACAAGAGGGTCTTACACAAACAAATGACTGGTGCCAAAGTCATGGCCTTAAACTCAAGCAAAAAATGTATTAATATTGATTCCAGTAAATGTGATGTTCCTGCAAACTACCATATCAATAACAGCACCTTAGTACGCACTCAGTGATGAGTGACCTGGGCACACAGGTTAACAGCAAACTTATCTTTGATCACCATGTCTCCATAGTGGTAAGAAGGGCATTCTATATTGTTTATCTCATAAGTAAAGGCATTACCTCCAGAAAAAAATAATTTATAGCCTTCCTGTATTCTTCTCTCATTGGGCCAATAATTGAGTACAATGCCCCTTTTGGTATGTACATTTCCAAGCACCTGCAACAGTTAGAAAGACCACAAAGTTTCCTCACAAGGAAAATTCAAGGTCTTCAGCATCTGACCTATCAGGATCATCTGAAATCACTGTCACTTTATTCTTTTTCATACAGACTAGTCAGAGGCAATCTCTGCCTTGCACATGAGGCAATCTTTGACCCTGCTCTACTGGAAATGCTGCATATCCATAAGTCAAATGGCACGTGGGGTACTCACTTTAATGGCCTTACCTGGTATGTGATATTAATAGAACCTGCTGGAGGAACAGATTTGTCTTCCAAAAGTTACAACACCTTTGGAACAGATTCCCACTTCATGTCAAGCAGAGCATCTCATTGGTTCTCTTCAAATGCAATTTGGACAATTGGATGGGTAACCATAAATTCACACCAGAGGTTCCACCTATGCTCCTCTTTGACAGGGGTGATAGGTGCTGATCATGGAAATAAGGGTAAAACTTGGACAGGCATGTAAGGGTCCTAGGATCATTAGCCTAGTAACCTCCTATGATCCTGTGTTCCTATAAATAATAATACCATAAGTGACAACTCAATATTGAGAGACTTGGAAAAGCAAGTTGACTGTTGCCTAAACTTTGATCATCATGTGTCTACTGTGGTAAGGAAGATATTCTACATTGTACACCTCATTAGCAAAGGCATTGCCTCAAGAGCAAATGAGATTATAACACCTCTGTACTCAACCCATATCAGGCCAATATTTGAGTAGAGTGCTCCCTTTGGTATGTATCTTACCAGGCACCTACAGAAACTTGAGAGACCTCAGAGATTTCTAATCAAGAAAATTCAGGGTCTCTAGCACGTGTCATACATTGTTAAACTGAAGCCACTGTCACTGTACTCAGTAGTGTGCAGACTACTTAGAGGAGATTTGTGCCTGGTCTACAGAGCAATCTCAGATCCAAATCCAATGGAAATGCTGCACATCCACAAGTGAAATTGGACAATGGTCACTAGCTCCAGGGATGTTAACCTGGCTTGCGACATAAAATGGAGGGATATGTCTCTCAGAGGTTGCCACTCCTCTGGAATAGGCTACTAATTCACATCAAACAGAGCTGCTCTATGACCCTGTTTAAGAGTAGCCTGAATGGATAGGAAACTGAAAATTCCTGCAGTGAATGTCACCTATGACTCTCCTAGATATGGGCAGTCATTGCTAACTAAGCTCTCACATTTAGGTAAGATCCTTTATAGTGAGTTCCTCTAGTATTATTTTGGATACACAATACTAGGCTTATAAAGACCTTCGGGTCAATAGCCCAGTGACCACCTATGAACCTATGAACCTATAACACAACACAAAAATGTTAAAAATGGCCCAGAAAAATATAACATTCTCCATTTCATATTTATTACACTATTGGATGCAATGCAATTGTTATGGGATTTTACAGTCATCATGACTGCAAAGAAGGGTGATACATATATTCTTTTTTGCTTCAATTTGTTGTCAGATGTGAACTTTCTGAAGTAGGAGTTCCTTTTTGGTGTGGTTAAGTAATAGTCAGGTCTGTAAATTTGTTTTGGAACACTTTCAAGGCACGAATCCAGATGTATCCCAAAGTGTTTTTGAATGTTTTACATGACTCATTTGTGCATAAGTGTTGGTTACAACTTTTTTTAACATACCATTATCTTGATTCTATAGTACTCTGCTTGCTCTCTATTAGGAGCACTGTCTTGCACAGATCTTGACCAAATGATTATGATGACAAATTGAAGAGTAACACAACACACAGATGTGCAGATGAACATAAGCAAATCTCTTCCTATGTCTGTATCCCTGTCACCCACTCTTGCATCTCTATTTAATATCCTCAGCTTTCGTGCAGGATTTAGCATTGCACAGCAATGCTGAGTGACAATAAATGTTTCAAGTCTTATGGCAAAAGCTGAAGATTTTAATTTTGGCTGCACTAGCACTATTAACATTATTCAAATGTGCTTAGCCATGTTGAGATATACAATACACTGATGAGAAATGCAGATTGATAGTACTGTTGTGAGTCAGTTTATGTAACAGATGTATTCGGCTGATAGATGTCATATACACATTATGGGATGTTACACCTGTCCTTACAGTGACGAAGGCAGATGCCTATATTTAAGCTTTAATACTTACAAATGTACACTTGCACACCTTTAAAGTCAGACTTCTCTGTGGTCCTTATGAATCATGCTGTGTTCTTTAGATTTTGTAACTAGTTAGGCAGGTAGTTTGAATACGAGAGTGATGAATTTGTGTGTGTTTGGCTCTAGTGTCAGCTAAGTAAAGCTCCAACAACATATGGCTGAGCTCACGTCTACTGGGAAGAAAATTTTAACTTTGGACACAGCTCCCTCTGCACTTTATCCCACTTTTGACACAAATGTCTTCTCTGCAATACACTGATGAGGCCATCCTGTCTAAAGTGAGCTCTCCCCCCTTAAGAATCAGATTTCTCCCATGGCACACGCAGTTCATACTGTGCAGACATGCTGTATCTGCTTCCATTGAGGAGAAACATTTAAACTGGGAGAGGACTCCTACATTCACATGTCTTACTTTTAACATGAGCATCTTCTCTGTAACACACTGATGAGGTCATTCTTCATAACTGCACTTTCTCTATAAAAAAACAGACTTCACATATGGCACTTCCAGGTAATACTATGTACTCTTGATACTATAAGCAGATACGTAGGGGGATTCACATCCAACAATGCCAAATTTGCATGGTTAAGTGTGTGTGTGTGTGTGTGTGTGTGTGTGTGTGTGTGTGTGTGTGTGTGTGTGTGTGTATGAGAGTGAGACACAAGCGTCAGATGCACTTAAGTTCATCAACAGAAGTGCTTCAACTCAGGAGGAACATTTACACCTTGAGTGGGCTCCTCTTACTCCACTTTTACCACATATATCTTCTCTGCAGTGCACTCATGAGATCATGCTTTCACAAGTGCACTCTCTCAATATACAAGTTAGACTTCTTCTGTGGTGCTTGCAGTTACTATTGTATGCTCTACATTGTATAACTAGATAGGTGGTTTGTTCAAATCTCACAGTGATGAATGTATGTGTCTAGTTTAAATGTCGGGTACATATAGCTTCCTCAACAGACACACTGTATCTACTTCTACTTGGGAAAACATTAAACTTTGGAGAGGACTCCTCCACCCCCTTTTGCTACAAACATCTTCTCTGCAACACACTGATGAGGTCATCCTTTCATAAGTGCACTGTCTCACCATTAAAGTCAAACTTCTTCTGTGGTGCTTGTGGATAATATTGTGTTCTCTAGGTACTGCAACTAGATAGGTAGGGAATTTTAATCCAGTATTGTTTAAATAGTGTGACTGCCTGTATTGCCATGTACACTCTTCTCTGTGAAAACATTCCTAATGTAAACTTCCACTTAGGAGATACATTTCACTGGCAGGGGGCTACCCTATAAATTCCTAGTATTCCCTGTCAAAACTCAGTTTTGGAAAGATAATAATTACGTCATGCCTTGAAAAATTAACTTCCTCAGAGTTGTAGTATGACTTATCCTGTGGTGCCTGTTGATGCTGTACTCTCTAGGCTGTGTAACTTAATAGGTCGAGGGTTTAAATCCAGTAATAATTGACAATTGTGAGTGGGTGTTTTCTGTGGTGTGTGGAGAAGGCTTCTAATGTATACTGAATGTGTAGTTGTGTAGTGCTACTGTGCTATTTAACCATTTTCTTTCCTTTTCAGCAGAAACATCACTGTATTAAACAATGGTGATGTCATCTATTCAAATGTGCACTGTCATATTTGTAAAGCAGTACCTCATATGGCACATGTGATTTAAACAATCTTCTGTACCTTGTGATCTTAGGTTGTCAGTGCAAATTGAGCCATTACTTCTGAGATTTAGTTGTGTCAGTATGAATGTGAATGCATATCTATGTAACAATGTTGTCACACAAAATAAGAAAACCAAAGGCTCACATCACTTTCCAAATGTATAAATTAGAATTTAATAGACATAAGTTAATAGTAAAAAATGGTTAAGCACTTTCGTCCCTAAAAATCATTAGGACTTCGTCAGAAATTATATACATTTGAACCAGTTTAAATAGTTTGTTGAGCAAATTGTGTGGCGTAAAATATCCAGTGGTAGTCAAACAAATTAATTCAATGTGCTTCAATACTATCTACACAGTGTAAAAAAAAAAAATATATATATATATATAGATATATATATATATATATATATATATATGTATGTATATATATGGGTGTGTGTGTGTGTGTGTGTGTGTATAAACATATTTAAAAATGTTTATAAGTACATCATAATCTGGCAGCTCTAGATTTAAGTATATAGATAATGGAAATGTGTTCATTTAAGCCCTGATTGTTAGATGTATTCCATCTGAGTTGCCAGATCAAGTCTCTGTGCTCAACTGGCATGAGAAGGTAGGTCAACAGATGTTGCTCCAAAAGAGTTTTTGGACTCTGTCAGAAGCAGTGACACCTCAGCATGATCCCATAGTGTGGTGCTGGATGTTGGAACAGAGTTTGAGTGGTCAAAGAATATCTACAGAAGATGCTTCAGTATGTAGACCTCTTCTATATAAGACTACCTGTAGGGCTTCTTGACCCCTTAGTCACTGTCAAACTTAATAAAGCTGTCTGACTTGTACAGAGGAACACCAATCTACATGACCATCTGCACAAGGGCATCATCATCATCGTCGTCATCATCATCATCATCATTATCATCATCATCATCATCATCATCATCATCAGCTCCCTTCTTCCTATTTTCTACATGAGGTCAGGGTATCCTGTCATTTGCCACTATCTCTCTTGATTCATTTCTACTCTCCTACCTTTTTCCTTTTTCAACAGTTATGGCTGCCTGTTGCAGGTCTTTTCTAACACAACCCATCCATCTCTTTCCTGGATGCCCCAGTTTCCTGTTTCTTTCCTCATATTTGTCCCAAAACTTTTTCAACAGATTGTCTTCTGCTATCGTGCACATGTCCAAGCCACCGTAGTTTTAAAACCTTTAAAATGAATCAGAGGGGCTGTAGCCAAATAGCACTGAGTGTCTTGGGTATTGTGTGATAGAAGAAAATCAAAAGAGCTGGAAAGTAAGGTATACAAAAATATTGCATGGTACAGAAACCTTGGCAATAAAGGCAGAGCAGCTAAGGAAGCTAGAGATGATGGAAATTAATTTTTTTACATGGCAGGTAGGATGCACACTGGGACAGACAAAGGAATCGCAACATCAGAGCAGAAGCCAAAGTAGCTCCAATTTCAGAAAAGATCAAACAGAATAGATTATGGTGGTTAGGGCACAAATGCAAAAAATCAGAAGACAGTCTGGTCAAGAACACTTGGGACAGCCAGAAAGGAGGTAAGAAGAAATGAGGACATCCAGCAAAGAGGTGGATGGATAGCATGAGCGAAGACCTTTGACAGTCAGGCATGAGTATTGAAGGAGGTAGGATAGTGATATTGAATTGAGAGAGAGGGTGACAGCTGACATGACACCCTGACCCCAAGTAGAAAATGAGGAAAAAGGGGGTTGATGATTCTGCAAATATAGAACTATCTTTCATATTGTTGTTGACATAAAGTACAATTAAGCATATAATACTTTGTCTAATATGACAGTCTATCACAGTTTACTATGGTTTGTGCGAATGACGGTCTGTCAGCAGCACTGTTGCCGAAAATCAGAATGTCGTGCACAAAACATAAATGGATAGGATAGTTGAACACACTTATGCAAATGCAGTAGTGCATTCACATAAGTGTATTCGGCTATCTGCAGGGAGATCGCGGTACAGTGGGGATTGGAAATTCATCCATAAAAACATGATATATCATATAGGAGTGTGATTTACATCAGCTCCTATACGGCTATTACTTGATGGTTTCGGTAACAGTGTCAATTCAAATGTGGCGATCATTTGGGTCGACATTGTGGCCGGTCAGAATTTTTCTGTTTGGGTTTACTTTTTGTTGTTTCGAACGGCAAATGTTTTGCTGTTCAAACAAATAGTAAATCTTCTATCACCATGATCCTTCCTAACACTATTCCCTTAACATTTTAAACTTCTAATTAGGTGAGCCTAACAATACTACAATGCGTGAATGATTTTCATTACCCAAACATGAAACAGCAGGCCTGAAGGCCCAGTAAAGTTGGGGGCTGTCAGTTAAGGTGCTTACTTCACAGACACAAGATACAGGGTTTGATTGTCAACTTTGGAGGAAATTGGTTAGGCTTAAACATAATCCACAATGGCAGCTAGCCTAGTGCTTATGTATGAGCCTATACAATAGGAAATATTGCAGGCATTCAAAAGCCATGTAGCTGAAACAGTGGTGTGTCCTTAAGGGGTCATTTGCATTCTCATGGTCATCCATTCAGGAAAACTCTAGCTTAGCTGGGTCTTTTTTTTTTTGAATTTTTACTGAATAGTTTGTCTGTGTGATCTTTTAATACATTTGGAATATTTTGCAGGCAGCTTGGTTTTAATCTCTACAGTTCACATACGCTGTATTGAAAATATCACACATGGGTGAAACATGACATGCTTACAGCTGGTAGAGTTTGTCTTTATTGGCTTAAATGTCCAAATAAAGACTTAGGCGAAAAGTCATGGACTTTCAGAAGCCATATAGCTGAAACACTGATATGTGTTTAAGGAGTCATTTGGTTATATTTGATAGGCCCCCACACAAGAGTTTTAAGGTATTACAGAGTGATGATTTCAGCTTAGCTGGAACTTTTTTGGAGTTTATGTGAGTATGAAAAGAAAGAACAGCAGCAGAATTAAAGATATAGAAAATAGATATACCAGACTATGCATAACAAGCTCAGACGTTTCTCCTCCCAGACTCAGCCAGGAGTTGTTTGTGCTGCTATATTACTGTCTCACAGTTCTGACTTAGTACAATGTGGAATTCCATCTGACACTATATGAAATCATTTTTTCCATAATTTCATGCAGCAAACTCCCTCGCAGATATTAAAAGCCATTATGCTAATTTCAGTTATTGATTTAATCTGTCAGAAATACACCAGCCCTTCATTATTATTCTTTATATGGAAAGAAAGACAGTAACATAACTCAGAAAAATTCATAATATGCTCGTTCAGTTCTAAATGAATGTAGTCCAATACTTGGATCCTTTTGACCATTTAACAATTTAATACTTATAAACATTTCTCTTTCATGACATTTTGCATCCTTATATCTTCTGGCATCAGTTCATTTTCCAAGTGTCTTAAAATAACAGTATTGAAATCTGAGTAGGTTAACATGTAAAAAAAAACTATTAAGTATAAAAATGATGACTAGCAAACCTCATTGTGCCCTCTACTCCACAAGATGGCACTATCATTAATGAAGAGTTGCTGATCATTCTGAAGATAAGGCTTATACCAGCCTACTGTTATGCTTTTCATAGAACTATCTGCTGTTAACTGCCAATTAATAAAGTCCAAATGAGTAATTATGTCACCATTCTCATCGAAAAATAAGTCTTCTCCATCAAAGGTTTTAAAATGCACATTCCGTAGGTGACTGAGAAGCTTGAAGTAGGAAAGAGAGAAACAACATAATTAGACAGGTTATTTTAATGAAAAATTGATATTATTTTAGGAATATCATTCATAAAATGAAGCAGCTCAGACCATAGGGAATAGGAAGCTAATATACTCCCTCATTTTGTGTAACAAATTAATCCTGTAATATATCAGTAAACCTAATGTACTAAGGCAGGACATTATGAATCCTGTGGTTATATAATTAATGGTTCATATGACTCAAAACATTTCTGTAGTAGTTTTAAATTTAAAAAGGTAACAAGCTAAAACAGCATACACAATGGCCGAAAATTCATCCCATGTCACGGTATATGGAAATTCTACTGGTTCTATCATAAATTGTAAGGCCTCAATGTATCTTTTCCTAATGAGTGCAATGTGTCCTACTCTGAGCCTCATTTAAGAATAATTTCATTGTTACATGTTTTACTTAAAATAATTTACATTTAAGATTCTTAATAAAATTGTATAAGTCACATATATAAATAAGACATAAATTTTATTTGTGTTGTGAAGGATGGCCCTAAATGGCGAGTGCATGATATGGTAGTGCAGAAATATCTGTACAGTACAAACCACACTGAGTATCTTATTGCACTTATAAAACAGCATCCAGGAAAAGGGGTAAAAAGGGTTAACAGGCAAACCATTCATAAAAAAATGTAAGAAAGACCCAGTGAAGCTAGATTCTTCAGGGTACCAACTAATGAACCTATAATGTCCAGTAGCAGAGTCTACGGGATATATGCAAATGACCTCTTAAGGATATACCAGTGTTTTAGCTACCTATCTTCCAAATGCCCATTGCCTTTTTACTTTTATTAAGTCTTTACCGATACAGCTATATTATTATATGCAATGAAAATTAAATGATGTATATTGCATATAAAATACAGTTTAAATTAACTAGTTCAGGCAATGTCCGTTGCTTATTTTAAAGCTGTCTCGCTATGTTAAACCCATTTAACATAGCGAAACAGTAAAAAGCAATGGAGATCTTGCTTTCTCCGTTGCTTTTTTTTTTAAACCTGTCTCACTATGTTAAATGGGTTTAACATAGTGAGACAGCTTTAAAATAAGCAATCTCCTTTGCTTATTTTAAAGCTGTCTCACTATGTTAAACCCATTTAACATAGCGAGACAGGTTTAAAAAAAAGCAACGGAGAAAGCAAGATCTCCGTTGCTTTTTACACACTGTGTCGCTATGTTAAAGGAGTTTAACATAGCGAGACAGCTTTAAAAAAAGCAACGGACATCTCCATTGCTTTTTTTAAACCTGTGTCGCTATGTTAAACTCTTTTAACATAGCGAGACAGTGTTTTAAAAAAAGACTTATACTAATGGAAAAAGTCCAGGTGACCGGACCTTTTTCCATTAGTATAAGTCGATTTACAATGTGCACGCTGGCCAATCAGCGTGCACATTTTGGAATATTAATGGGGGGTCATGGTATAATCTATAAATTATCTTGACAACAGCCCACAAATATTTTACACACTCAAACTGAAATGTAACGATAAAGACTGGACTCAGCCTTTCAACTTCCTTTGCATTCACATTTTGTTCAGTGGTGTTTCATTGTGGCAATCCACTACAGCAATGATGCAAGTTGCTATCATAAATCAACTAACCATCTTATCTGTATAAGCTTAACAAAATATTTCACATTATGCATTTTTATTTATTTTTTTAATTTTTAACATTTGTTTACTGGGAAAGTCTGACTGGGACAGAGAGTATTTTCAGCAGATACCCATGGAGCAACACTCCACATCCATGTCTTTGGAATGTGGGAGGAAATTGGAGCACCTGGAAGAAACCCACATGAATGCAGGCAGGACATGCAGGCCCTGTACAGACGGCACCCCAGCTGAGAATCAAACTGGAGAACCTCTTGCTGTGAGGTGACAATGCTAAGCCCTGCACCACTGCATCACCAAAATTATGTAGATAAAAATCTACATTATTTTCAATACAGAGCAATGCATATTAATTTAATCAATTTGACCCAAGTCATCTCTCACTCATTATAACAGGATTCTACAAAAATTAGTAACAAACTATTTCTAAAGCACAATAAAGGAGATTCCTTTTTATGCAATTTATTAAACATGACTGATAACTTCAAAATAGTCTTGAAAAAGCCATTCAACATTACTTATACTTTTCTGAATAAAACACTTTAATAGTAACTGACTATGTCTGTTAATATCGTTTATGCAATGATCTGTTCTATATGAATCCTTACATTGATTGAATCATCCATGATCTGTTGTGTATTGCAAAGGAACACGTGTTAGCAGATAATATTATGCAGCTATTTAATTTAACACACAGAGATTCTGGATGCAAACGCATTATTTATTAATGTATCATGATACTGAAATATCTCAAAATAGAGAGATTCATCTGTATGCATAGGTGTAACCATTTTTATATTTTACAATTGGAAAAAAAGTTTGGTTCATACAAAGTTCAAAGCTTTCTCAACTTTTGATTAAAACAATGAGTAAAAAGGTCACACGGAAAAAAACAATTAGTAAAAACTAAAAGAAAATTCTAGCCAAGCTTGAATTTCCACTGAATGATCACTCAGACCTTTTGTATTAGAGGCACACGGGATATATGTAAATGACCCTTAAGATATATCCCGTGTGCCTCTAATACAAGAACTTTTGATTAAAACACAAACACGTTTTCAATGCTGAAAGGTATAACCAGATAAAAAGGT
>NC_056726.1:1118120989-1118160989 GCF_019279795.1 Protopterus annectens
ATAAACTTTCTCAAAACCCAGTGATTTCTTAGTCCATTCCAACAAGTTAATTTAGTTTTCCGAAATTCCACACGACCTGAAAATTGCTGTCCTTCCAACACTGCCTGCAATCACAAATTCCTCTTTTAAGTCCTGATCTACGTAAAGCATCTGTCTAGTTTCTTCAGCTGCTTTACTTTATACTTCGGAACAATATTGTTAAAAAGGCAGGATACAATTGCATTGCTCTCATAAAAAAAAAATTCACAGCTATCTTTTTTTCTGAGTCCGCTGTGTGACAAGCATGCTTTGTCAATATGCTGAAAAGTGATCTTACTTCGTGTATGACTCCATCCAATGCTATTCAGACATCCTTTCACAAAAAAAAAAAAAAAAAAAACACAAAGCACTGTCACCAGATTCCTGGAAAGTGTAGATGTATATCATAGAGTCACATTCTTTATGGAGGGGGTGATACAACAGAGCACTCTGTTAGTGAAAATATATAGCATAGGGTGCTGGCCATCTAATAAGGGAAGGCTAAAAAGTATGGTTTAAAAACATTAAGGGGATTCTGAAAGACAATATAGTCACAGTTTTAGGAAGTGCATGTCATTTAATTTCTTTCCTTCAATATAGACATTGAAAGGTTCTATTCTGCAACAGTTAAAAAAATACTTAAGAAATCTAAGAAAAACTGTTGTGGTTTTAGGTTCTAAAAGCTATGATAGTGGTATTTAATTATAATTTTCTTAAAATATTTAGGAGATTGCAAATAGTTTTACAGTGTTTTTTTGCACTTAGTTGATAATTTTTCAAGGTACTGTAAGGTTGTTAGAGAGACTATAGACAGTAGATTTATTGAATGTGATGGGGATTTGATCTGTTGCTATGGCTACTCGAGTGCTTTGCTATGGTGGTTTGTTTCAGAATGTATAATATATTTTTTGGAATAACCACAAAGTGGACAGAATTTATTTTTATTATAGGTTTGATACTAATCTTGTTTTATTTGTAGATCTATTAAATGTATATTGTGCATTATTTATTTTTATGTGGCTATTTTTTAAATTTTTCTAAATGAGTTTGATCATGTGATTCACTAATTGTGTCTTTAAATTATGTACTAGTGATTGTTTAATAGCTCTGATGAAGTCTCACACAATAGGGACAAATCTCATTGATTTTGTTGTTGCTTAGTATATGATTAAATATTTAAATGGATTCTGTGGACGGCAGTCTTTTTTAGGTTTTGCACTTAATTACTGTTTTTCAATTTACTGGACTTTAGTGGTGGTTTTTTGGTTGTTCAACACTATGTGAGCCCTTTTGGTTGTTTTTAAAATTATTATCCTATATTTGGCAGCTCAGCATAAAGACTGATTTAAACATGAACATAATTAGCAACAGATCTGAATCTTTTTGAAAAAGAAATGTTTATTTGTTTAATATCAATATTTATTAAACAAGTAGGACAACAATTTTAATAAGGGTGGCCACGGTGGTGCAGCGGTTTGCATTGCCACCTCACAGCAAGAAGTCCTCACGTTCGATTCTTGGCTGGGGTGCTTTCTGTGTGGAGTCTGCATGTCCTCCCTGTGGTCATGTGGGTTTCCCCAAGGTGCTCCGGTTTCCTCCCAAAGACATGCTGTAGGTGGTTTGGACACTCTAAATTGGCCCTAAGCATTAGTGCGTGTGCCTTCCGTGGAAGGTTAGGCATTGGGCTGGCAACTCGACACTGTAAAACTCTGCTGCCAATCATGAGCAGACAGGTGATCTGCTGTGGCGACCCCTAACCAGGAAAAGCCAAAAGAAGAAGGACAACAATTTTAACTGTGACAGCATCCAGTTTGCAGTTTAAACAGTTTTAGAATTTTTGAAATAATTACTTTTACTATAGTTTAAACTAATGGTGTTAAACAATTTTGATAATATTGGAGATCATTTCTTTACTAAAAATTACTAAACATTGTTTCTTCCAGTTTACCTGGGCTTCAGATTTCATGTATTTTTTCATTGATAATTTTGTTTCCTTGATTGATACTTACAGAGCAAGTATGTCTTGGCCTTATCTTCTGATAAAACTCAGTATTAGACTCTATGCTGGAGTTTTAAAATCAGAAATAAGCCAGGAAAATTATTTATTTTCTGTTTTTGTATCTCCACTTTTGTTGCCTAACTTGTATAGAGGACCTGCTTTCTGCATTGTCTGTTACTGGTTAGGGGTTTTATTTTTCCCTTTGAATAAATCTATGCTTTTATTTTCTGCTACGAGCAAATATGTTTGACCTTGTGTTTTGGGCATCCTGAATTTAAATATTTGTTTAACGTAAGCATTAAATAGAAAAAATACTACAGGTCTTGAAGAACCTTAAGCACTTGGCCTCCATATTTCACTTATTTTTCATTGGTTGTTTTGTTTCCTTGATTGCTAATTATCACACATACTGTAGCTTTTTCTTGTCTTCTGATAACAGTCAAGAAGACTGCATCACATGCACTCAGTGCTTGACTCTCTGCTAGAGTTTTTCAAATTGGGAAATAAGCCAGGAAAGCAATTGCATTTATGTGTGTTTGTGTGTGTGTGTGTGTGTGTGTGTGTGTGTGTGTGTGTGTGTGTGTGTGTGTGTGTGTGTGTGTGTGTGTGTGTGTGAGTATGTGTTTCATGTTTATGTATCTGTTGTGTTTTTGCACCTGGTGGCTTTTGAGCTACCGGCCCCTTCTATAGACTTAGCTTTGGAAGCTCCTCCCAGTCTTATCTCTTCTACACATTCTAATGTGCAGTGAAAGATCAAACTGAGAAGCCCCCCTCCCACAAGCTTAAAGCTTGAGTTAACTTCTGTTTTATATCATCTGACTCACTTAGTGCACACTGTAATATTCAGAGTCTCAATCCCTTTTGCCATATTACTTTTAAAATCTGTAACATCGGGGACTAGAATACCAATCACTGGAGAGTATAGGACCTGCTTCTCAGAAATCAGCATGAGATAAATGCTTCTGTTTTGCTGATGATGAGTAAAGAAGCACTGGAACATTATTTACCAATCACTGGGAAGCCTGAAAACTGCATGTTAGGAGTCTGATAGTGATTAACACTACTGCTTTGGTCATAATCAAACAAGAGGGACACTGATTCCTGCTGGGCTCTGATTGGACTATGAGTATGGGACTTCACTGAGTGGTCTGGTTGCAGTTGTGGTGAAAACCACCTCAGGGCCTTTTTTTCAGGCTGATTTTCTGTTGCATCCTGCAGATGTAGGTTTTATCCAGGGTATCAACCAAGAGAAAACTATAGCAATTTTACTGAACCCATCGGGTTTATATCACATAATCGAAACTCACAGCATCGAACGTGCAAATGTGTGAATTTTCACATGATAAAATAGTGTATTGTAGGAGGCTGCACCCCCCACCCCCATCCCCCGCTAAATATATATTCCTACTCCGAGGTCGCACTACAGTGAGGAAAGGGCAAAATTCCCGATCTTCACTGTAGTGTGACATAAATCCAGGCACTTTGATCATGTGAATATTCACGCATTTGCACGTTCGATGTTGTGGGTTTCGATGATGTGATATAAACCCAACCCATCAATATCTTGTTTAATATTACATCCTAGGAGACAGCTCGGGATTAGTGCCTTAGCTTCTGGTGACAGAAATAGCAAAGCTTCACTGATTCTTGCTTGTATGCATCTGTGCTGAAACCAGCACTATATCCAACACCAGACAAATATCACCTCCAATAAATAGCTCCAAACATCTCCTCATTAAGGTAACATTAATAAGCACATAGAGCCATAAATTTGTACTTTCCAAATGATTCTCTAACCTGCTTAGGTAAAATGGATATCCTGTGACAATGTAGCAATTGCCTCAGATTTATTGACAAGCACCTACTTCTTAAACTGGCAGAGTGAGTGGGAGATGTAGTTGCACAATTTTATTGGAAGCAAAGTTCTCACATAACGCCACTACAGACAGCAAACAGGTTGCCAGAAACATACAACACCACACTATACCTATCACACACAGAAGAGACCAAACCCATAAACCAACATGTGCTGAGGCTCTTAAAAGTAACTTGCCTAGCCCACCAAGGCCTCCAAATTGTAATCAAAGAAGCAAGTACTCTCAGCACTGTAACCAAACAAACAAGTCTGCCATAAAACAAACATCTAAAACTCACAATTTCTCAGCTCAAAAGCATGTAAGGCAACATCCGCACACTCCAGTACCCTAGTCATATCTGACTCCATAGTGAGACACTAATTCACCACTCACCAGAGTGAGGAGAATGTTGTGGTTAGAGACCTATCAGGTGCCAAGATTCAGCACATCAAGTATTCACTCACTTCCTTGCACCACAAGTACTTATATGACACAGTCATAGTACACATGTTTACCATAACTGAGAATGATGCCACAATATGAACAAAAGATTATTGACTTCAATAACTGGCTTAGTTCTGTGAGAGAAAACATATATCAGTCTGGGAGGAGATGGTATACAGTGATAACTACTTTACTAGGGATGCCCTGCACATATCTCTCCAAGGCTTTAATATATCTGCTAAATTGTCCAACCCCATAGTGCCTTTTTTAGGCAATGCCATTCTTGAAATGCTTCCAACTTAACAAAACAGTATCTAAATAGCATAAAGGTACTGCTGCTCGGTGCTAGGAACCTTAACAAAAAACTTGACTCCCTACAGGCACTGCTTCCCCTGGAATGCAACAATTCCTGCATTGCTATGGAGATGTAGTTCAAAACCATTGACAGCACCACATCAGTGCAGGGTTTCAACACCTACTGTGCACTCACGCCCATCACACTAGAAGAAGGCACTTAAAGTGGTCATTCAAATATGTTCATAAAATAATATTTCACCACTAGCCTTGTTAGACAGGATAATAACCTAGAGCATTTCATTGTCCAGCTTTCCATTAACAAAACCTCTTATCACATTACAGATAACTATAGGACTTCCTGTATGCCCCCCTTGGTTAATACTTCCTACCAGAATAGTGTAGACCCCTCATGCATTAGACCAAACACCATTCTCGGAGGAACTTTGACTACCCCTCCATTAACTGGGAAATGTATACATCCTCCAAACATGCATGCCCATACATTTATAGATTTTATAACAACAAAATCTCTGGACAGGTTAGTCTGTACACCAGCCAAAATCCTGAAATTGGACCTTACTAAAAGTGGGACAACTCTGTTCCCCACTAGCTGCAACTTCCTCTCTAGAACAATTATGTCCTAATTTCCATTCACCATAAGACTGAAGCCAAAAGTGTCTTCAAATGCTTCAGTATTCAGAGATCATGTGAAGACAACTTCTAAAACTGAATGATGGCTTGGTTAAATTCAGCATCACCCTCCAACCTAATTACCCACACTGCTAATGCAGAATTACATACTACCAAATTCTACACACATGAGAATAGCTGAATACATATGTCTGACTCTTTAAAGTAAGTGCAATGCCAAATGTAAAAAAATTAACTCCTGTGGTGAACCGTGAATATAAACTGGATGCTCAATAAAAGAAAAAAAAAACAATAGATGCAATAATAAATGTAGCTCTCAAGAAGTCAACACATTATTGCTAAATCTAACAAGGAACTCTGGTCCATGATCAAATCAACCAAAGATAGATATGAGATACAAATAGCAACGCAGGCAAAAGAGAAACATAAAATATCATTTAACTACGTTAGAGACTCAGAAACAATGTCCAGCATTTCACAGAGCTAATAGCAAATGATATCATGTAATCAGATGCTGAGGACATAGTCAATCTACTAGCAGACAAATGTAGCTTTAGTCTCACACCCCTGTATCCCTCTACATTTTTCATATTACTTACTCACATTTACACCCAACAAATCTTCCAAGAACAAGTCCTCAAAACAAGGTGAAGAACAATCTTCTGTGGAGCCAAATTACCTACTGTCTATCTTGAAAAAGGATCTGTCAAACCTTCTACAGAAGCTATTCAATATCAGCCTCCAAGCAGGGTTTGCACCAGATAAGTGGAAGACAATGACAGTCATCCCCTCCTGAACAAAGGTTGGACATCAAGGAAACTAGATAATTACACACCCGTATGCCTGGCCAGCCTCATCTATAAAGCTATGGAGAGCATCATAATAGAATTAATAAATAATGACACTTATAACTACAATCTCTTGACTCACGCAAGTTCAGTTTTCTTGTGGGCAAATCCTGCCCCCTTAACCTGGTTGACTTCTGTGGAAAGATTACAGAAGTCATGGATAAGGTAAATTCAGCACACACCACATACCTGTAGACCTTTGCAAAGGTGTTCAGCATCACCCCACACTCAGGTATTGTTCATGCAAAATATTAATCTATATGTAACTCACTGGATAGCAAACTGGCTAATAAATGGAATCCAGGAAATTAGGGCAGGCAGCTTTACCTCCCACAAAAGACCTGTCACTAGTTGTATACCCCAGGATTCAATCCTTGGGCCACATCTCTTTGGAATTTACTTCTCAGAAATCAAAGTTAATGTTAAAGGTTTATGGATGACCAAATGTTGCAGAGGATTGTGAACCTGGTGTCATGATAAACTCTAAAGAGGACATGAAGATCCTGCAAGGGCACCTTTCTAAAACGTATAGCTAATGCCATAAGCAGGGACTAAACTAAATGACAAAAATGTGTAATAGTCTCTTTCTGCATATATGATGTACCCCATAACTAGCACATCTACAACACCCCCCCCCCTTAAAATCAATCGGGCAGTTAGGAACTTGGGAACCTATGTGGGCAACAAATCAACATGTACATACTATTGTAATAAAGTCCTTTAATTGCATTGTTTATTATTAAGACTATGGCATCTATGTACATAGAAGGAATAATTCTGCTGAATTCAGAAATTATTATGTTGGTGATTGAATATAATGTTCCTTTTGGTATGTATCTGTACAACACTTAGCACAACTTGAATGGCTATAGCACTTTCTCACCAGGGAAACCAAGGACCTAAGTCACAAAATAATACATTGACCATCTCATAGTCATGTCCCTCTTCTCAGTATCATACAAGCTACTGAAGCTACTGAGGGTCAGTGTCTGCCTCACATACAGAACCTCAACAGACCCAGTCCTCTCAGATTTATTGCATATTCACAAGTCTAATCATGGCATAAACAACTACTCAAGAGATCTTAATTCCTTCATTAACATAAATATAACATGTTGGACAGAAGATATGTAGCACAGAGAAAACAACTTCCTTGGCAGCATCTTCCTCTCCACATATAACAAAATACTTCCCTTATTTTTTCAAACATAGACTAGGTGAATGAACGAGAAACTGCAATCCCCACTGCCCCCACACTGGTTTAGCACCCTTATTCTTTATGGATAAGGGAACCATGTAAATGTACTGCCTGATTTGGTTTCTAAAGATCTCCATGGGTCCATAGTGTAATAAGCACCTATGGACTTATAGCTTTTAATAAAACTGTGCATCAGGCCTATTAGGACATACAGCTTTAACCAATTTCAATTTATTTGTAGGCATTTTCTACCTTTTCTTTCCTTGCAGATGAACATTTATCAAGTACCAGTCTGGGTGAAAAATGTTGACACATTGGTCAGTTGTTTGATCCATTATATGAAGATTAGAAGACGGTATTACTGTAAATATTACTGAAAGTGTTGAGAAAGTTCAAAGATCACACACACCAGCCCTGGGATTCACTAATAATCATATAGGCTTTGCACAAAACCTACACAATTGCAGCGCCTTTGCGAGATCAACAGCAGCTCTCGTTGAATATACATACTGCTCATTGTGCTTACATGATTCAGAGTTTGTGGAAGATCATGGATTTGAACATCTACTTTATTAAGTCGGAATGATACAGAACGTAGTCTTGTTTCCTCATACCACAGGAAAAGCCTTAGTAGTTTTCATGGGAAACACAAATGTCATCCCATGACGCTATTATCAAAGAAAGCATTTCTGCGTGAAAAAGGAACAGAAATCATTGTAATAGGAGTCCTAGTCCACAGATGTACACAGCAGATAGCTGGCTGTCAACATTGTTACCTACCTCCACATTCACAGACATAGTGTCACAAGTGAATCTAAGGAGTAATAACTGGATTTAAACAGTCTGCCTAAGATCACAGGGTACAGAACACTGCCTGAATCACATGAGCCACATCAGATGCTCTTTAAGAATTGTGACAGTGCACATTTGAATAGATGATATCAGCATTCCTTCGTATGTTGATATCTTTCTAAAAATGGATGAAGGTAGTTGAAGTGCACAGTAATATTACACAGCTTCACATGCTGCATGCATTACAAGCCTTCTCTACACAGCATGACAGACAAACACCCACTGACAGTAGTCCATGATTGCTTGATTCAAACCTTCTCCCTCTGTACTTATGCAGTCTAGGCAGTACAGTATCAACAGCCAGCATCACAAGGTAACTTAGATGCCCACTTTGATGTGGTTCTTTTATGATAACATGATGTAAGCATTATGTTTCCAAAAATGTTTATTTCCTGCTGATAGTACAAATGTATGGGTAATCCTCTGCCAAACAAAATATGTCACCTAAGTGGAATTTTACATAAGGAGTGTTGTCACGGGCACAGTTATACACAACAGGATACACACTGACATTATTTCTGCAGTGTTGGATTCAAACCGCCTACTGATTACACAATCTATTCAACACAGAATAAGCCATGAGCACTATAGGAGTACTAGAATCCTTAACTCAACTTTATACTTTAAATAAAATAAAAATAAAACTATGAGTTGTGAGGGCACAGTGTGTAATTTTGATGTACTGACCTCATCACTGGATTGAGAGAAGATGCTTGTGGTAAAAGTGGGACATGGAGATAGGGGCTTCCTCTCACTCATGTTAAAATATCCCACTAAGTAGAAGTTGATACAGCATGACTGTTCAGGAAGCTCTTCATACCTGATAAGGCAGGCACACACAAAATGCCCCCATGGTAAGAAGTGAACCTCCTACTTATCTAGTTGTACAATCTAGAGAGAATAGAATTAGTCACAAGCACCGTAGTAGAAATCTGACTCTTAAGGAGAGAGAGAGAGAGAGAGAGAGAAAGAAAGAAATAGAGAGAGAGAGTGCACTTTTGACAGGATTACCTCATATGTGGACGACTGAAAGGATGTTTGTATTAAAAGTGAAATATAGTGGAGATGTGGAGATGGAGCTGAATGCACATTTAAATGTATTCTGCTTAGTGATAATGGACACAGCACATTTGACATTGGAGCATTACTTACCTGTTACTGTACACCCCCCCCCGTCACACATACAGACGTCCCCGATGGTGAGAATTAAATTTCTTCTGACCTATTTAATTACATAATTTACAGACCACCATATTAGTTGTAAGTGCCACAGGTGAAGTCTGACTCTTAAAAAAAAGTTCATAGGTTCAATTACTAGGCTAACTGCTTAAGGGTCCTTACAAGCTTAGCAGTATAATCAAAGTTTACCCAATATATGGCCCCTAGGGGCAAGCAGATTGTATGACTTTGTGCCTGTTTATTGAGTATCATACAGATTGCCCCTGTCCATAAGGGATAAAGGCACTACCTCAGATGTGAATTTGTGATTCCCCGTCCATTGATCCAAACTACATTTGAAAAGGGCAAGGGAAGGGCTCTGCTTAATGTGAAAAGGAAGCCTGTTCCAAAGAAGGGACAAACTCTGAGATTGTCTCTCCAGCATGTTTTGTTTGAGTCATTGAATAAGTTTAGATCCCTAGATTGGGTGACCCTCATGCTGTTTTACTTGTGGATGTGTAGCAGCTCCATCAGGGGTGGATTTGTGAGTGCCTTGTAGGTCAGGCATAGTTCATCCATTAATAGTCGGTAGGAGACAGAATAAAGGGATAGGGGTTTTAGTCTTTCAAAATGCTTCATGTTGTTTACACCCTGTAATTTCTTTGTGAGGAACCTCTGAGATCACACCATATGCTGCAAGTAACTAGTAAAATACATGCCAAATGGTACATTCTACTTAATTATTGGTCTAATGAGGGTTGAGTATAGCGGGACTATAATTTCCTTGGATCTGGATACCATACCTTTACTTATAAGTTGTGTCACATAAAATGATTTCCTCACCACTCTGTAGATGTGAGCATTATCTCATCACACCACAAAGGAGCTCCTACTTCATACATTTTAAATAACACAAGTGAAGGACAGCGACAACTTACTGAAATAGGAGTTAACAGAGAGAGATACAGACAGATGGACAGAAGAATAGCAGACGTATTTTTTGTGGGACATCTGTATGGTGTGTTACGCTTACTGATTGTTTTCATTTGTAAGCTGCTATACTCTCTACAATAAAGTGCTTGCTATAGGGAGAACATAGTGGTAGGGCAGTGGAACCAACATTAAGACATAAATAGGATAAGGGTAGGTTACTAATTCTCACTGTTGGGGCAGCAATGTTTTTGCAAATGATGTCTTGCTGTCCTATTCAGGTGATATTTTAATGAAATGTTGTAAATAGAGAGAAATACAGACATTTGCAGTTAAGTATATGATAGGAATATAAAATGTCAAGAAATAATAATTTAACCTACAGCTGTAATCAAATCCATGACACTATGCAAAAACATCAGTCTGCAAACAGTGACACTGTTTCAGCACACTGCATAGAAACTTCTAGTTTATTATATCCAGCAGCCTAAGAACTGTTTGGATAACTGTTTCACAACACTGGGTTTAGTTAACATTTACTCTGTATTCCCATGCACAATGGATTTAAGCACATTTGTGTGAAAGTAAATGGACTACTGTGACTGAAATTAAAATCAGCTTTTGCCATAGGAAGTTTAATAACATTCACCACCACTCAGCATTAGTGCACAATACTAACCACTGAAAATGCTGAGGACAAAAAAGTGAAGGCTTTTCCGCAGGCCATTTCACACCATATCTATTGTGTGTTTTTCTATTTTTTTACCAGAACAAACATGAAAAAGGGGTTGCTAGAACAATGGTGAAAATGGGGGTGGCAAGCAGAGGGTAAGACACAAGGGAAAGAATACAGGATTTTGCAGGATTGTGGTGGTAGTGCACCATAGCTATCAACTTGTTCACAACATAAAAGTAGAATTGTACAAAGAATTTCATGACTTTGGAGAGTCAATACCAGGAATGGATGACAACAACAGGAAAATGTTGTATAGCCAATTGGACCAAATCAAGTGTGTCAAGGTGACACATAGGCAAAGGGGAGAGCTATGTATGGAGCATAATTTTTTTCTGGCGCAGGTACCCCTTTTTTTTTTCATTTTGGAGAGAAAAGAATGTCGGGGAAGGTGGTTAGGAATGACAGGATCAGGTATGTAGGGTAGGTTAGGTAACATATGCAGAATTACAGCACATACAAGCCAGACAGGTATGGTGATGGAGACAAAAGGTTGGGGGATACCATGACTGGGGATGGGTAGGGGACCTCAGAGGCATATCCATGTCCAGCTTGAGAACAGTGATAATCTGTTCCTCACCCTGAGAACTGTCATCACTGTCTCCTGTGTCAGCTGCCTGGATCAGTACTGGCTGTGTCATCATTTTGACAACACGATGTGGGATCTTTTAACCCCTGCCAATTCAGGCACAGAGGCCCCCTCTCCATCAAGTGCTCTACCAGCCCTGTCAACTCCTGTTGGATGAAAGAATTGCCACCTCTGCTACTACTCCTCCCGGAGGGTAGCACTGCACCAGCAGCTGGGGCCGAGTTACCTAATACAGGTGGAGCAGGTAGGGCAGGCGCTGTGGAGGCAACATTAGCAGGTTGTGACACAGATGTGCTGAGTGTCTATGCTGCCTGTGGAGTGGTCAGTCTGCCTCCCTGTGCTGATGGCCATTTTGTTTTAGTAAGCAATATATTAACAAAAAAGAGACAGAGAGAGAGAGAGAGATGGGGAAGACAAAAAAGCAGTTAATTAGATTAATGATATGTAACATTACTTCATTATTTCAATACATAAAACAGTATGAAAAACCATAACTATAACTTGGCCACATCCTGATATAATGAGAAGGTATGAATGTGTGATCAAGCCAATCGATCATAATGATGTGATATGACTTATCGAATCATGTATTTCACTGTACCATATCAGATATCTGAGTTATAAGGTAATAACTGCATTTTCAAATACTGAATTGTTAATTCCATGCAGTATTGAAGTTAAAATATCTTATACATAGGTGCCTCTAAAAAATCAAATATCTGTTTGTGGGTATTGAATCCACACATAATTAATTTGATGTACTCACTGTCTAATGTAATAAAGAGCTTTTGATGCAGGCATGCAGGCTTGCTATTAAAGTTAAGGTGTGCCTGCTAAAGATACACAGTGATGGACTGAGAATACTCTTGTGCCTTGCAGTTCGAACAGATTTATACTTACCCCGTGCCTCTCTGAGGCAAGGTAGTCTGTCTTGATATGCCTCATGGTTTTCTACAATCTCTGCTGCAGTTGTACAACAGAAAAAAATATATATACACACACACACACACACACACACACACACACACACACACACACACACACACACACACACAGACACAGACACACACACACATATTTATATATATGAATATATGAATGCATAATTAAAACTGCATTGTATGGTTAATTAAATTCTTATAATGGAGAAATTATGGGTCAGTATACCTACACAACTACGTGTGTTTGCAGTTGCAAATTCATCCTTCCATCAGCTAAGGAGGTCCCTTTTTTAAAAATGTTTTATTAGGTTTTAACTAAACAAATTGATCATGACAATAATTATATTATGAAATTTGTGAGTGTAAAAAAAGAAGAATATGAACAAGAAGAAACAAGAACAACTGTTTACAAGTGTCTACTAACAATGAAGAATCTCGAAAAATTCCAGTGCGTTACAATTCATATAAGTATAGCTATTTTTGCTTATCAAGCAGTTCCTTAAAATGTGTCCATGTATTATAGGAGAAAGTGATTCTAGTAGATCTTGATTTAATAGTGATAACTTTCAGATGACATACTTTGGTTGCAATATTTATGAATTTTTTGAAAGAGGGTGTAGCTTCATTTTTCTAGTTCTTGGTTATCATTTTCCTCACAATTGATAAAGTGGACCATAAAAGAGAGTATTTCATTCTTTTAACACACACAGGAATAGGGGTATTAAAAAGAATTAGTGACTTAAATAAAACAAAATTGTCAGCAAATAAAGCCTGTAAAAAAAGATTACTGTTGTTCCAATAAGGTACAACACAATCAACAAACATGCATTGCCAATCTGACTTAAACTCCTGCTTACATCTCCAACAAACTTGCATCTTTTTAAACATTAATTCAGTTTTATGAGGTGTGAATAAAGATCTATGCAAAAATTCCCAAGTAAAACATTTCCCACTAAGAGAAGAAGTTGTTTAGAAGATATTAAACATGATTTTTTTATCTTCCTCATCTGAAGGTCTGTTATTGAGTGAAATAGTTCCAATAATTGTCACTGCAACGTTTTGTTTCCTTTCTCACTACTCTATATAATTTGGATAAGAGACACTCTTACAGTGTGTTTCATTGTATTAATAATATTAAAATTCAATTAATTTTGGGAATAAGATCTCTTACTCTTGATTGCCTTAACTTAATTTTACCTTCTACATATTGTCTGCAATATTGTACATCCAACCACATAGCTTTACTTAAATCATATTTACTTCTGATATAATCAACAGAATGCAGTTTTTCATTATTCATTAATTGAAACCAATGTATCAGATTTTTTTCTTTAAATTTAATCATTGTATCTAACTTTGAAGTGAAATATTATTTTGAGTGTATGCTGTAGGGAAAAGAAGAAAAATCCATGCCTTATATGTTGGATTTCTATAAATTAAGTTTCTAAAGGCATTTAATATAGCAGAAAAGAAATAAAAGTCAGTTGGCAGGTGACTCCATTCTGAAAAGTAATCCTTTAGCAACCAATGTAAACTATTGTGTAGTATAATGTTATGATTAGAGTTTATGCTATGTTTAAATTTTATGAAAAGGCATCTTAGAAACTCTTTCCACCTGACTGTGCAAATATTTATCCAAGTAGATATTGTTTTTATAATTGATGATAAAGAATATAATTCTAGATCTGGTAGTTGAATCCCTCCTGCTGTCCATTTCCTTATATGATGATTTAAGGCAATTTTTGGTTTGTTGGGGAAAAAGTGAAGTTTTAAAATTAATGTAGTAAATTGTTTAATACATGTTTTAAATGGAGGTAAAGATAATCATTGAATAACATACATTTTGGTAAAATAATCATTTTGATTATATATAGTCTCTCTTCCATTGTGATGAAAAATGTGTTCCATTTATTTATTATATTCTATATACTTATTATGCTGTTAGTATAATTGTATGCTATAAGGAGGTCCCGCTTCAGGTCACTGTAGTGGCAAAGGCATTGCTTCCCAATGCATGGGAGGCCAATTGTACAGGATACAACCTTGGCCAAGCTATGTATTTCTAGCCTCAGCCATATATTCAGACCTGGTATATTCCCCCTGCAGTAGCCTCTGGCTGTAGCGCATCATGAGGAGTGCAACAAAAATCCTCAACACCCCAACTTTGTGCTCTAAATGTCACACCATCACCAGCCAAGTCTGCAGTAGTGAAGCCAGAACTATGGGTCAGAATTGCCATGCAATTCAGATCTCACATATAGTAGTGTGTGAACAAAGATGCACAGCCTTGCAAACTGAATCTGTGCATGTGGAAACACAGCAATGGCTTGCCAGTCACATTTGCAATGAGTAAATCAGAAAGCAGAGAAGGTTTTAAAAATAGCAGTGACATTTGGCAAAGTGTGATGCTCACTCTATTGAGACACGTTACAGTGTTAAACACTGTTATGCTTTATGTTGTTAGTTATGATCATGGTTGCCTAGAGGAAAAATGGTATTACTTCTGAAATGTCATGTTGGGAATTAGACACTGATAAGATTGAGTTGTACCACCTGGGAATTGAACTGAAGAGAAAAAAAAAAAAGGAAAAAAATATTAAACTTTGCTGGTTTACTGTTACTGCCTCAGGAGAGCTTACATGTTAAGATGACAATTTATATTATAGTAATGTAAGAATTAATGTAGAAATAATGAAGGGATCCCTGTGTGTCTGCAACTTTACTTAGTCACGCGATTGCCTTTCTATGTGAAAGGAATTCTTTGTTTTTTGTAAATACATCTTAGATGCATGCAGTTGCATGATCTGAGTAAGACATGGTGGGTTAGGTTGCATACATACACCATGACACATACTTTCATAAACATATATGTTTGTGATATGCAAGAACTCAATAATTACACCAAAAACATTCTGTGCATCATACCTATGTATGTGCATTCCACATTAAATATCATCAATGTCATGTTTTACATAGTTTACTTGCATTATATTAGGCTTCTATACCAAGCAGTAATGGTATATTTCTAGTAATAAACAGAGGTATGATAATGAGGGGCCATGATTTCCTCCCTCATCAGACCCATGATTGAGTACAATGCCCCATTTGGTATGTACCTCACCCGGCATTTGCAACAGCTGGAGAGACCACAAAAGTACCTCACCAAGAGGATCAAGGGTCTCCAACATATGTCTTATTCTGCCAGACTAAAGAAACTTCAGCTCTATTCAGTAGCATACCGCCTGCTCAGAGGTGATCTCTGCCTGATGTACAAGGCCATGTCCAATCAGGATCTGATGGACATGCTCCACCTCAAAAAATCCAAATCCATCAGGACCACGAGAGCTAAAGACTTAAACCTCGGCACAAGTATGAATAGGACATGCTGGAGGGATAGATTCATAACCCAGAGGCTTCCCATGCTTTGGAACAGGATCCCAGTTCGTATTAGGCAGAGCCCCTCACTGACTCTTTTCAAGAGAAATTTTGATGAGTGGATGGGAGATCGTAAGTTTACCCCAGGGGTCACATCTGTGTCACTACTAGACAGGGGCACAGTAAACTAATTCTATTATATAAGGGGACCTTCATTGTGTCACTACTAGACAGAGGCACAGTATTCTAAATTTATTCTGTACAATTTTTGTACCATTTCATGGGGTGGCAAAAGCCACATCACTATGGCTAGGCTTACAAATGCCCCAGGGCAGATAGCCTAGTACTATACTATGAAACTATGAAACTATAAAGTGACATTCCAGAACAAACTGTGGAGACAAATGCCATTCTGACTTCCACTGTAAAAGTATCTTTTAACTGGGTTAGAACCCTGTAGTAGTTGTATTCAATCTTAATGACCACTGTAGTTACACCTTGTGCCACAAGGGAAAGTTATCTGGCAAGTTGAATTTATTCCCTTTTTGCTATCCAGAGTGCTGCTGGCCTTGCACCACCACCTCTGAGCTTGTTTGTGCTACAGAATGTGGCCTAAATTAATTTTTTCACTTTTGTCTTTATGCAGTACACCATTTTTGCATGTAAAATAGGGGAAGCTACCTCAAGTAGTAGACCTTTAACGAGCGGCATACCCCAAGGATTGGTCTTGGGGCAACAGATGTTTGCGATATACTTCACTGATGTGCAAGCCAAAATCAGACGTCTATGGCTGACCAGGTTTGCAGATGACTGCAAGCTGAGAACTGTTACCAACTCCCCTTGTGATGTAGACATAATACAAGAAGGTTTCACCCAGACAAATGTCTGGTGTCAGAAACACGGCCTCAAACTAAAAGCCAAAAAATGCATCAGAATCCCCTTTAGAGATAGTGATGTCTCTACAATTATCACATTAATAACAATGTCCTAAGCATGCAAGTAGTTGTAAGGGACCTGGACACCCAAGTTGACACCAATCTAACTTTTGACCACCATGTTACCTCCACTGTAAGGACAACTTTCTACATGGCTCACCTCATTAGTAAGGGTATTTCTTCCAGGAATAAGGAAGTCATAAGTTCACTGTATTCCTCCCTTATCAGGCCCATCATTGAGTATAACGCCCCTTTCAGCATATACCTTGAGTAGCACATGCAGCAGCTGAAGAGACCACAGAGGTTTCTGACCAGGAGAATCCAGGGCTTCAAAAATCTACCCTACATGGATAGGCTAAAACACCTTTCTCTCTACTCTGTCTCATACAGACTCCTCAGAGGTGGTCTATGTCTGGCATACAGAGCAATCTCTGACCTCACCTTTATGAAATTGCTGCATATCCACAAGCCAAACTCCACTCACGTGACCGGTCTGTGACATCAATAGGACTTGCCGGTGGGACAGATTTGTCTCCCAGAGACTACCCCATCTGTGGAATAGACTCCCTCTCCATGTCAAGCAGAGTACTTCATTATCCCTCATTAAGAGGAACCTAGATGACTGGATAGGAAATAGAAAATACACCTGTAGGATTCCACCTGTGTCCCTGCTGGACAGGGGCATCAGGTGCTGACGTGTGATAACATGGGATAATTTATTGGCTGGGCTTATAAGGGCATCAGGGCCAGTAGCCTAGCAAGTTGCTAGATTATATGATCCTATTGAGTGGATAGCAAATGCAAAAGACATTGCAAAAATACGAAACAGAAAAAAAGCTGACAGTAAAATTAATTCAGTCAATGGGTTTATGTTGCAATGACCAGAGCAATAACTGCATTTATGTGACACATTCATCCTTCTCAAATCTTCTGGCAACATCAGAAATGTACTTTATGGAACACAGTATCAGACTTGTAATTTATTTATTTTACATTTGTTGGCTGGGCTAGTCTAGCTGGATACATGTCCATTTTCAGTAGAGGCACAGGGAGATAAGCTCCAAGCATTAGTAAATTACAAAAAAAGATTACAATAGTTAAAAAACGACTAAATTCAAATACAAAGGAATTAAAAAAGATTTAAGAGAATCAAAAATTGTTTCTGTGAATAATAGCTCGCAGGCTGTGCAAGGTTTAAAATACAGTTGAGTACAAGGACATTCAATATTCTGAAAATAATGATTAGTAGATCTGAGAAAGAGAAAGAGAGAGAGCAGAAGAAGGCAAGAATCACAAGGGCTAGAATAAGGTTAGATTCTATTGATTAAAGCTGTAGAGGGGACAAAGATTGGAAGGAAGGGGTATAGAAAAAAGAGCATTAAGGGGGAAAAAGGTAGGGTTTAGTCTGGTTTAGAACAGGGACAAAGCCAATGAAATTTCAGATGTTCTTTGAGATGTTTCTTGAAGAGTGGTGTGGATGAGAATGATGTGAGTGTACTAGGAAGAGTGTTCCAGATTTTACCCACAATGTTAGTAAAAAGTGAGTCACCAGCTTTATTGTTTGATTTAATATTGGAGATTAATAGCTTATTTGCTGAGCAAAGTGTTGCAAGATTTCTATATGGGGAGATCAGGTTGGAGAGGATTGGGGTATTGTTTGGGTGATGAAGAATATTATGTGAGATAAGCAGTTGCTTATACAGTAGATGGTTTTGTAGTTCTGACCATCCAAGTTGTTTAAGGTTGTGACAGTGGTGGGTTCTGAAAGGGGTGGCAGTGACAAATCTAGCTATGTTATTATAGCTGGTTTCAAACTTGCTTAGATTGTGTTTTGATAGATTGATGTATATGGCGGAAGCATAGAATAGAGTAGAAGTTAGGTGAGTTTGGGCAATGGAGGTTTTAGCTAGTGGTGTGAGGAAGGATTTGATTCTATACAGAGAGCCTAGTTTTTTATTGACAGTCTGTATAGTATTGTTGATATGTTCATTGAAGCTGAGGTTATTATCTAAGGTTATACCCAGTAGACGAGTAGTAGTGTCAGGGGAAATAGTAGTTCCATTGTTAGAGATAATTGTGAAGTGGAACTCTGGTGACTTTTGAGTGGGGGCAAAGAGTAATAATTTTGTTTTTTTAGGGTTAAGGAGGAGGTAGTGATGGGTGAACCAATTTTCAACGGTGTTAAAAACTGCTTGAGTAAGGGTCTGAAGAGAGATAGATGACTTAGCAGTACAGATTAAGGTAGAATCATCAGCGTATTGTATGCATGTGGCTTGAGGAACAGCAGTATTTAGATCATTAATAAAGATGGAAAATAGAAGAGGGCCAAGGATAGAGCCTTGAGGGACTCCAATGTTTACAGGGAGGGGTGTGGAGAGATTATTGTCCCAGAGCACTGCTTGTTGTCCATTATTTAGATAGGATGTAAACCAGAGTATTGCTTATGGGTCAAGAGATTGGGCTTTTAGGACATTGATTAGTACGTCATGGTTAACCATATCAAAGGCTTTTGATAGGCCAATGAATAGTGCAGAAGATAGAGAATTATTATTTCGATTCTTGTTAATACAGTCAGTAAAAGATAGAAGGGCGGTAGTTGTACTATGAAAGGGCCTAAAGCCTTGCTGACAGTTGGCAAGTAAGTTATTGTGGAGCAGATGTTGGAGTAGTTGATGATGAATACATTTTTCCATTATTTTGGCTAGTGGAGAGAGTAATGCAATTGGTTGGAAGTTGGAGATATCAGTGGATTTGCCTCCTTTATGTAAGGGGATTATATGGGAGACTTTCCATATGGATGGGATGTTACCTTCTATGATTGTTCGGTTTATAAGGATGGATATGGGATATGCTATAACTTTGGAAGCTATTTGAAGGTATTCTGCTGGTAGGTGGTCAGCAGAAGGGGTGCAAGGTTTGAGTTTTTGAAGGAGTTTGCAGATAAAGGATGTTGGCACAGGTTGTATATGGAAGGGAGGCACTGAACTGTCAGTGTTTTGTAAAGTGCTAGGGGAAGTCAGAGATATTGTGTTTGCAAGAGTTTCTATAGTTTCTGTGAAGTAATTATTAAAGGCATCTGCTATTTGCAAAGGGTTATTATGGGGAACTGAAGATGGGGCTGGAGTTATGGTATGTCCTGGATGGAGAAGTTTATTAATGCCTGACCAAAACCTTTTAGGGTTATTTGGGTGTGATTGTTGAAGGTGGAGATAGTACTTTTTCTTGTTTAAGACAATGTCATTCTTGGTTGCATTTCTTAGCTGTTTAAAATATAGGTGGTCAGCAGAGCTCTTAGTGGCTCTCCATCTGGCCCATATTTTGTTCCGTAGGAGTATTTTGTCCTTTGTTTGTTTTGTGAGCCATGGGGCTGTTTTAGTCCTAACTCAGGAAGAGCGAAGGGGGGCATGGAGATCTAGGATTTGTAGGAACTTGGTATTAAAGTAAGAAACTGCTTCATCTAGATAGAGTTGTTTCAGAGGTGACCAGTTACAGGCCTTTAGTTCGTTTTGAAAGCTCTCTGCTTTAAAGTGTTTTTTGGAACAATAGTTTATAAATGTGTTATTAATAGGTGTGTGAGCCTTTTGTTTTGTTATATAGGCAAGTACATGGTCACTAAGGTCATCTGGAAGTGTTCCTGCAGTATAGGTTTCAGGATGACTATTTATAAGTATCCAGTCAAGAGTAGCTTCTTTATTACTAGGTTTGTGGATTCTTGTGGGGGTGTTTATTATTTCAGTGAAGCCATAAAGATTTATGTGGGAGTTAGGATTAGGAGAGTTACAGGTAGTCCAGTCAATGTTAAAATCACCTAGTACAATAGTTTCTTGAGGTAGTAGGGTGGAAAGGCTACTAAGAATCTTTTCAAGAGTGTTAATATTATTTCCTGGAGGGATATAGGTGCAGATTATATAAACAGATTTAGATTTATTAAGTTGGAGTTTAATGGAAAGGGTTTCTGCATTGGTATTAGAGGAGTAACACATTAAAGCATGAAATTAGAAGTTCAGATTTGTATAAGATAGCTACACCTCCACCCTTCTTGGTGGTACGGTCACATCTTAGGATGTTATATCCAGGTGGGGTTATTTCTAGGTCATGAGTAGAGGGTTTCAACCAAGTTTCTGTAAGGCAAAGGATATCAAATGCAGGCACCTGTAAGAGGGCATGCAGTTGAGTAAGTTTATTGTTAATGCTACGGATGTTGAGATGAGCTATTCTAAGAGAATTACCTAGTTTTATAGAGGTAGAGACACAATTTGTTGTTTCGTTTTGTGGGTTATTGTAGATTGGAGGGTTTGGGCCGGGATTAGGATGAATATCGCCATCTAATAGAAGTTGAGTGGGATATTTTAGTAAAGTCTTTATGCTTTTAAGGTACTTGGATGGGCTTATCTTGCTGGAGAAGTAAGTAACATGGGAAGATCTATGAAACCTTGGGAGTAGGTAAACTGAAGTAGAGGTTATATTACTATGGGAGAAGAAGTTGAGCTGAGTGATAGGTACTGTTTGTTGATGGGAAGGTTCAGTATTAATTAAAGAGAGATGTTCGTAGTAGGTTAGGGCATAGGGTGAAGATAGGAATATTATTGAAGAAGTAATAAGAAGAAAGTTCTTAAGGGTATAGTTAAGTAAGAAGGTCATTTGTGATAGTGGGGTTAAGAGATTATATAGTGGGTTAAACAAAGTAAAGATAAGAGAAATTTAAGGTAGAATAGATGAGAGGTGACTTATAGGAGGGGTAACAGAGAAGTAGAGGGATGAAAAGTAAATTTATAGAAGGGTGGGGTTAGTTATAGAGAGAATTGGAGAAGGGGTGGGGTTGATAAGTAGTAGTCTAATGGGATAGGCTGAGTAGTTAAGTGGGTGTGGTCAGAGATGTTTAAGTTTAACAGCACTGGGGTGGGTGAGAATTGGGGGTAGGGTAGGGGAGCGGAGTGAGCCCGTAGGGCGAACGGAGCGGGTCAGACCAAATGGTGGAGGATTCAGAGGAGGAAATTAAAGACAAATGATGTGAAAGTGGACTGACAGCAGCTCACATGCTGTCAGCAATATTGAGACTAGTAGATATTTACACAACAACAACAACAAAGGGATCTAAAATGTCTTTAAATATGTATTCAGACCCCCAGTGTAACATTAGTAATTAGCTGGATTCAGTCCCTGTATCACGTGCCTTATTTCTGTCAATTCAGTTTACTTATACCTTGTGCGGGATCTAAAATGTCTTTAAATATGTATTCAGACCCCCAGTGTAACATTAGTAATTAGCTGGATTCAGTCCCTGTATCACGTGCCTTATTTCTGTCAATTCAGTTTACTTATACCTTGTGCCACAGGGATAGTTATTTGAGAGGTGGAATTTATTAAGTACTATCCAGAGTGCTGACATCTGTACACTGCTGTCAGGCTTGTTTGTGGTACAGAATGGAGCCTATATTAAAGTATTAACTTTTTTCCTTAGAAGTTGAACTGTGTTTGCACTCTGCCAAGAAGAGAAAAAATGTAAAAGGCATTAGAAAAAAATGACAGAGAAAAAACTGAAATGAAAACTTAATTCAAGCATAGTGCATAGCTTGCAATGACCAGATGAAGAAGTCCATTAGAGTGATGCATTCATCCTTCTCACATCGCCTTGACACAACTGCACTTTAATTTCTGGCACACATTATGGACTGTAGGTAACCCAGCCACTGGGGATGCACAAGCCAGTGCATTTCTTCGTGCCGGTCCCAAGCCTGGATAAATGGGGAGGGTTGCATCAGAAAGAGCATCCAGCATAAAACATCTGCCAAATGAGATATGCGGAAAACAATACAGATTTACATACTAGATCGGTCAAGGCCTGGGTTAACAATGACCACCACCAGCACTGTTAGCCGACAGGGTGCTGGTGGAAATTGCGTTACTGTTGGCCAAAGCAGGAGAAGGAGGAGAAGAGGAGGGGGAGGGTATGCCCGAAGGCAGGAAGAGAGGAGAAAGGTTAGGAGTGTGGTAGTGAGGGTAGGAACTTTGAATGTTGGCAGCATGACTGGTATAGGGAGAGAGCTAGCTGATATGATGGACAGAAGGAAGGTTGATATATTGTGTGTACAAGAGACCAGGTGGAAGGGAAGTAAGGCCAGGTGTATTGGAGGTGGGTTCAAATTGTTCTATCATGGTGTGGATGGGAGGAGAAATGGGGTAGGTGTTATCCTGAAGAAACAGTATACCAAGATTGTTTTGGAGGTGAATAGAATGTCAGATAGAGTGATGTTTATGAAGCTGGAAATTGATGGTGTAATGAATGCTGTTAGTGCATATGCTCTGCAAGTTGGATGTACGATGGATGAGAAAGAAAAATTTTGGAGTGAGTTGGATGAAGTGGTGATGACTGTACCCAAGGGTGAGAGAGTGGTTATTGGAGCAGATTTCAATGGGCATGTTGGTGAAGGGAACAGAGGGGATGAGGAAGTGATGGGCCGGTATGGTGTTAAGGAAAAGAATGCAGAAGGTCAGATGGTAGTGGATTTTGCAAAAAGGATGGACATGGCTGTGGTGAATATGTATTTTAACAAGAGGGAGGAGCATAGGGTGACATACAAGAGTGGAGGGAGATGCACACAGGTGGATTATATCCTATGCTAGAGGGCCGGTTTGAAGGTGATTGGAGACTGTAAAGTGGTGACGGGGGAAAGTGTAGTTAGGCAGCATAGAATGGTGGTCTGTAGAATGACATTGGTGATTAAGAAGAGGAGGAGGAGTGTGAGGGCAGCACCAAGGATCAAATGATGGAAATTAAAAAAGGGTGATTGTGAGGTGGAGTTCAGGGAAGAGTTAAAACAGACACTGGTTGGCAGTGAAGTGTTACCGAATAGCTGGGTAACTACAGCAGAGCTAGTAAGGGAGACTGCTAGAAAGGTGCTTGGTGTGACATCTGGACAGAGGAAGTTGGACAAGGAGACCTGGTGGTGGAATGAGGAAGTACAGAAGAGTATATGGAGAAAGAGGTTGGTGAAGAAGGAGTGGAATTGTCAGAGAGATGAAGAAAGTAGACAGGGGTATAAGGAAATGAGGTGCATGGTAAAGAGAGAGGTGGCAAAGGCTAAGGATAAGGTGTATGGAGAGTTAAGGATAGCTATGAAGAGGATGAAGAATGAAAAGGCTGTTGGTCCAGATGACATACCTGTGGAAGCTTGGAGGTGTTTAGGAGAAATGGCAGTGGAATTTTTAACCAGATTGTTTAATGAAATATTGTAAAGTGAGAGGATACCTGAGGAGTGGAGAAAAAGTGTTTTGGTACCGATTTCTAAGAATAAAGGTGATGTGCAGAGCTGTAGTAACTACAGAGGGATAAAACTGATCAGTCTCAGCATGAAATTATGGGAAAGAGTAGTGGTAGCTAAATTAAGAAGGGATGTGATGATTAGTGATCAGCAATATGGTTTCATGGCAGGAAAGAGCACTAAAGATAAGATGTTTGCTCTGAGAGTGTTGATGGAGAAGTACAGAGAAGGTCAAAAAGAGTTGCATTGTGTCTTTGTGTACTTAGAGAAAGCATATGACAGGGTGCCTAGAAAGGAGTTGTGGTACTGTATGAGGAAATTGGGAGTGGCAGAGAAATATGTAAGAGTGGTACAGGATATGTACAAAGGTAGTGTGACAGTAGTGAGTTCTGCAGTGGGAGTGACAGATGCATTTAAGGTGGAGGTGGGATTACATCAAGGATCAGCTCTGAGCCCCTTCTTATTTGCCCTGGTGATGGACAAGTTGACAGACGAGATCAGACAGGAGACCCCATGGACTATGATGTTTGCAGATGACATTGTGATATGTAGTGAAAGTAGGAAACAGGTTGAGGAGACCCTGGAGAGGTGGAGATATGCTCTAGAGAGGAGAGGAATGAAGGTCAGCAGGACTAAGAGAGAATATATGTGTGTGAATGAAAGGGAGGATAGAGGAATGGTAAGGATGCAGGGAGTAGAGTTGGTGAAGGTGGATGAGTTTAAATACTTGGGATCAACAGTTCAGAGTAATGGCGAGTGTGGAAGAGAGGTGAAGGAGAGAGTACAGGCAGGGTGGAGTGGGTGGAGAAGAGTGTCAGGAGTGATTTGTGACAGATGAGTGCCAGTAAGTGTGAAAGGGAAGGTCTACAAAAGGGTAGTGAGACCAGCTATGCTATATGGATTAGAGACCGTGGCACTGACAAAAAGGCAGGTGTCAGAGCTGGATGTGGCAGAGGTAAAAATGTTAAGATTTGCACTGGGTGTTACGAGGGTAGACAGAATTAGGAATAAGTATATTAGAGGGTCAGCCTAGGTTGGACAGTTTGGAGACAAAGCCAGAGAGGCGAGATTGCATTGGTTTGGACTTGTGTTGAGGAGGGATGCTGGGTATATTGGGAAAAGGATGCTAAGGATGAAGCTGCCAGGTAAGAGGAAAAGAGGAAGGCCTAAGATAAGGCTTATAAATGTGGTTAGAGAGGGAATGCAGGTGGTTGGTGTGACAGAGCAGGATGCAGAGGCAGGAAGAAATGGAAACAGGTGATCCACTGTGGTGACCCCTAACCGGGAAAAGCCGAAAGAAGAAGAAGATTATGGACTGTAGGAACTAGCAAATATAAAAGGGGACATGCAACAGCTCACATGTTGTTAGAAATATTGGGAATAGTTGATTTTCAAGCAGCAACACAAGGATAACACACAATGTATGTAAATATGTATTCAGACATTCCTATTTAAAATTATCATTTCACTGGATTCAAATCTCGCAGCTGTTTTGCGTGTCTAGGATCACTGCATTCATACCTTGTGCCATAGAGAAAGTAACTTGACAGGTGCATTTTCTTCACTAAGTGTTATCTAGTGTGCCAACATCAGCACACTGCTACCAGCCTAGTTTGTGAAACAGAAGGCATCCTAAATAAAAATGTTCACTTTTTCTCCCTTAGGCATTGAACTGGAGTTCACTACTAGAGACCACTACCAGTCCAGAATGCACAATGCCAAATGGTGAACAAAGGAGGGAGAAGAAAAAAAAGCAGGTGCAGAAATAGAGAAATCATTATAAAAATAGCTAAAATGCATACTTTGATACTTACTCAATTTGGTTGTGTTTCCACATGAACATATACTTATTAAACATCATTTTCTGCATACAAACACAGCCATGTTTGGATTAAAATCCAAGAACACCAGGACATTCAGAAGACACAGTTCAGATTCTTATCACTATGCAACACACATTACACTGTCAAGATAAAAAAGAGGTTATCTATACTCAGTATATTACATAGTATCAATTGACATTACAGGTGCAATATAAAAAAAAATCCTGATTTTTGTCCTGCGTAATTTACAGATAGATGTATGGATGGTTGTGGTACTGGGAGCAAAGCAGATTATCTTTCCTCACACAATATAAAATAAAACATTTGAACACTGTACCTTTTTGTTTCTCTTTATTTTGTGAACATCATTCAAATATCTATGCTTGTCTAACAAGACTATGTGTTTTCCTTGCAGCTGATACACATTTCATTGAGTAATCTACTTTCTTAGAATTGCAGGCACAGCTGTTTGCTGAGGCAGTAACTGTTGTCATAAAAAATTCATATCAGTGTTAGGAATGTTCCTCTCCAAAGTCAGTCAATGGTAGTCATGTCACGTCTTGGCAGTAACTTCTCCCTGACACACCCTGATTGATACTGAAGTTCACACTTGCAACACTTAGCAGAAAACACTTCTCAGTGTTTGTCCTTGCAGAGATAGGCTGTGTGCATGACATCATGTAGGTCCAGAGACCATGTTTAATTTCCCTGCTCTTAGTGCAGTTTTTGGAATTTGTGGATGCTAATGAGTTTGTACCTCATTTGCATAGTCACAGTGTTCACAGGGCTGAATCTGCACTATATCAAGATAATTGTGTAGGCAAAGAAATGAGAGTCATGGTAGGGGAGACTATTTATCCAGAAAGCTGCATGTATGCTGACTGCTTCCCAACCTTGTTTCTAATGTCACAACTAACTTGATGCAAAGGTAAGTTGCTGTTTTTTTTTTTTTTACGGAATGCTATATTTCAACCTCACTGATGGATTGTATTTCACAAAACACATATAGCTTAGTTTATGCATCATTTGTCCCTTGCTGGTGGCATAGGCATGTATATCAGTTATTTGTTACATTACAAAAGTTTGTAAAGAATGTAACATGACATTATGGAACATCATGTATACCTATCTGGCAGAAGCGTGTTGCATCACTTTCTAGCAAGGTCAGGGGTTTGACATCCGTAGCCCACAAATGTGTTAAACCTATGATGTTTAACTATCTGTCATCTACACAAGTGGGTATCCAAGAATACTTTTATCCATTTGGACTGGAAAAGTGTACATTGTTTTGGTTAATTCTGCAATGTGGTACTCAATTACACATATGTTGCCCTTCTTTTATAACCTGTGCATTTTTCTTCATTTTCTCAGTTTTTACTGGGGGGGGGGGTTGTGTATACTAATGTGGAACATTAATTTTTTACTTATTTTGCACATTGATGTTGGCTCTGATATGGAGAGCAACAACAGTGGGTATACTGCAGAACTTTCAAGTAGGCAGTGCAACTCAATTGTTCACTTTCACTTCCCTGGTGTTAGGCTTGCCCTAAAGTATTCTCCCCCACCAGCACCCTGTGCCAATGATGGATGAATGTGCACTGGCATTTGTACATTTTTAATGTGTTTATGATTCCATATATGTGTGGGAATGTAAAATTCTTGGTTCACATTACTGTGCAAAGTCCTTGCATGGATACTGCAAAGATTACAATCATGCAATATTACTGACATTACTGCATAAAGGACAGATGTGTCATCTTAGGGACATATAACTTCTTGCATATGGAACTAAGCAGTTTTATTTTTTTTTCAAACATGTTTCCCGCTTATCTTTGGCCTCATATGAGGGTGGAACAGATTGCATATTTACGATGCTGTATCCATATCTACCCAGTTTTGCTGTGCAATTTGCTGTGTCATGCATTCCATAGTAAGTCAAACAGGATATAAACAAAATTCTTCTTCTTGGATGAGGTCTGGAAACAGCAGCAGTAGCAACTTTTATTAAAGCCTGCTGCACACTCTTTCAGTTGGCAGCAGCAAATGCTAATATTTTTTTCCTAAGTGTAATTGCTGCTATAATCCAGAGAGTTTCAGATTTCAGGGTAAACAGTTACAGTGAGTGAACTTAATTGCTTTATAGCTTCCTGTGTAATGCCGCCATGCCAGATTGTTTAATTAGTATGTAATTCAGCTACTTATACTATGATTAGCATACCTTGCCATTTTCCTTTGTTTTGTGATGCTAAAATATCTATAGAGCTGTTTAATTAACACCAAATACTGCACTATCATGATCAAGGTGCACCACGTCACCTACAAGATAGCTACGGTTAGTATACCTGTTAATGAATCTGCCTCTTACTAATTGATATTGTATGTGTGCATACATATGCTCACACATACACTCATACATGCACACAAGACCACATACACACTGCACTTCACATACTTGCACTCATAAATGTACACACACACATATACAAGCATACACATACTCTGTCTGGGAAAGATCCACCACACAAACACAAAAATCTGTCAGACTCACACAAAAACAAACATTCATCACGCCAGACCTTATCCAATCTCAGACCTATATCCGCTAATCTAAACTATCACTCACAAGGTTTCAAGAAAATGGGAAAACATGAAACAATCTGACAAATCCCAGTCTGACAAAATTTTCCTTTCATTACAATGCATGTAATTTCTGCTTGATATAGTCTTTAAAGCCACCCATCTGATACTGTACCAATGCCGTTATCAGAGGTACTTTAAACAAAATGTTTTCAATTCAGCATCTCTTACATCTATTAATTAACTGTTGTTATTACAAGTTATGGTTGAACCTTCAGTTTAAAACAAGATGGCAAAACAAGGAGCCAGAACTGTGATAAAGCACTGGTGATTGACACTCCTTTGTGAGATCTCTAATGTTGTATTGCATGAATTTTTCAAGGAAGTAAACGAGTGATTTCCCCTTTCAACATCACAGTGTGTGTGCAGGATTAATGAAGGGTGTAGCACCCCACATGGGGGTGCAGGGGGTGTTGTCCATTTCAGATTTTTCATTCATTTCTAATGGCACTTTTGTGATGTAATCAGAAATGAGTAGTGGACTTGTTAGGGAGCCATACTTTGCTCTTCTTCTTTTGGCTTTTCCTGGTTAAGGGTCATCACAGTGGAACAACAGTCTGCAAAATGATTGGCAGTGGAAATTTACAGTGTCAGGTTGCCAGCCCAGTGCCCAACGTTCCACAGGAGGCACACACATGCACACACTCACACCTAGGGCCAATTTAGAGTGTCCAATCCACCTACAGCATGTCTTTGGGATGTGGGAGGAAACAAGCACCTGGAGAAAACTCACACAACTGCAGTGAGGACATGCAGACTCTGCACAGAAGGCACACCAGCCAAGAAGTGAACCAGAGAACCTGTTGATGTGAGGCAGCAATGCTATCTGCTGTACCACCACTGCCCCTTCTTACCTACTTTGCTATCATAAGTAATTTGTGCAGGGTTAGAAAATTACCTAAGCCATGTTTTTAATTTCAGTTTAAATGATAACTATACTAAATGCAGCTTCTTTCATAAAGGTATGGTATAGCTTTTAGGTTGCCCAGTAATTTTTATTTTCTCAGAGTTTAAGGTTCTATAATGATTATATAAATCATACCCATGCATCACAACAAGTAGAAGCTTGGCATATATGTCTACTCTTAGTTACTGGGGTTAATTTTTATTTATCAAAAAGTGAACCCAATGCTAAATTCCAAATCTCTGGTATGATAACATAATCACTATTATGCTTTTGCAACATCTGCATCTATGAAAGTTTTTTTTTCCAAAAAAGGCAATATCTTAATACGTTCTGTATACTGAAAAGAAAACAAAATATTTACTACATTTAAGTAACTTACCTATAATTGTAGACACCTACCCCACATGTCACAGATTACTAATATTGAGCAGTTCTTTTCTGCAACAACTGTTACTCTGCAACTATTAGCTGAATTCACTACCCCAAATATATTTGGTATCCAGTCTTAATTAATAGATTCTAACTGAGAGCTAATCATATGGCATTCTTATACATAGAATATGTTAGAAGCCATAGCCAAATCAGTGGCACAGAGGAATGTGTCTGCCTGTACCACTAACGATACATGTTTAGGAATGGACTAAGGGCACAGACAGAGTTGGCTTAGTAAAATATGATGAAATTGCTAATGGCAAGTTCTCTTATCCTAGGGTGAGAGAGCTGGGAAAATCTGAAGGGTGATTGATCTCTGGTGTAGAGCAAGAACCTCATAGGTGGGCAGAAACAAAGTTTTGACATCATTGCACTTATTAGTCCCACATCTATAGACTTTGACTAACATCCACACAAATAATAGCTCTATGAAACTCCCCTGTTGATCCCATAATCCCCAGGTTTGCAAGTAATTTAGCACAGAGGTCAACTTCCTGTTAATGTGGAAGGCCTACCCAGGAAAGAGCTGCATATGGAGGTATACAGTAAGGAGTATTTGTCAGGTCAGGGATCAGTCAGTTGAAGAAGCCACGAAGAGCAGTTGGAGGCTTTTTAGGGTTTGGGGAAGTTTAATAAGAAAAAAGGAATATTTGTTATATATAAAACAAACCAAAATTCTTCCTTTTTGAAGCTGTTTCAATGCCATTAAGAGTCCATGAGTTGGTTATACAGTATTTAAACCATTATAATGGGATCTCAACATTGTTTGTCCTATTGAGTATCATAGTTCATCTTTGAGATCAGATGATGCTCTCTGGAAAAAGATATACTAGGGGCAAATGCAATTATCAAAAGTACAACAGCTTTACATAAAAATCTCTAGAATACTGAAGGAGTTAATTTAATCACCATGAATATTATGTTTATTTTTTCATTTAAAGAATTTCCTGCAGACTGACTAGGTATATTCCTATCTATTCACCCATCAATCCATCCATCCACAACCCTTTTTCCCCACTTTTGCATATGGAGTCGGGGTGTCATCTCAACAGTGGCAATCATCTAGAGCCAAGGTTCACCCCACCTGGTGGCTAGCCCTGCCACTGTTGCTCTTCCATACCACACACTCAGATGCACACTCACATCTATGGCAAATTTAGTGTGTCCAATCCACCTGCAGCATGTCTTTGGATCGTGCTATATTCATGTGCAGCCATAATTAAATTTTTTTTAAATATTACATTTTAAGTAAGGCTAATTATAATACACTTATAAACTTCTATTATGCAACCCAACTAAATTGGAATATAATTGTTCAGTGTTTAAAGTTTATAATTTTTATGTAATGTACAGAGGGCAGTGATTGCACTCTGATATTGTGAAAAAGACAAACCAATTAAGTGCTTCTATGAGTGGCACAGCAGTTAATTTTATCGCCTCACAGCAGTAGGTTCTCTGGTTTGATATTCGGCTTGGGTGCCTTCTGTATGTCCTCCCTGTGTTTGTGTGGGTTTCTTCTGAGTACTCCAGTTCCTTCCCACATTCTAAAGATATGCATCTGGAGAATTTCTCCCTAGGTCTCCACTGAAAATAGGCTCTTTCCTGGTCAACAGAATGTTAAAGAAATAAAACAAAAATAGGGTGAGGTTCTATCTTAACAATTGCTACGCACCATTGCTTCAGTTCCGAAGATGGGGTATCAGTCTAGGCACTTAAATTTGCCCCAGTATTAGCCCACAAAAGACAGTGGAGATATGCAACACATATTTTTTTCTGCCTGCTCTCTGTACCAGTAATGGGTCCCAGGTTATCTTTAACATAAGAGGTGTTACGGTGACGTTTTGACACTGCTCACTAAGTGCTTTATGGCTTTGAAAGCTGGCAATACACCTAGGTCTTTTGTTTTGTAACTAGTAGTATATGGGACAGATAAATCTACATGCACTACAAAGAACTGTGATCTGGTTTCTGATCATAACCCTTTATTATGTGCTATTGCATGGATAGCAAGATTCACTTCTTGAGCTACGCTCTCAAAGTGAATTTCTTGGCATCCAGCCAGTCATGATCAGAGACCCAATTATAATCCTCTATGTAATATGCGGAGCACTTAGAATATGCTCCAGTATGGGGAAAAAGATAAACTTGTTATCAGCTTCTTTAGCATGAGTCCTGAGCATAAACGTACTTTGATGGGTAAGGGTGTTTAACTACTAAACACTATTACAATTAGATCTCACTATTTGGAGGCTAACAGCAGAGAGTGCTAGCCAGCAAAGAACCATAGCAGAAGGTAAAACAGGTTGTTTTTGCCTGTTGTCCATGGCTGTAAACTGTACCTGAGTTTGCGTCACATTTTTGCTCTGTCTCTCATATACATTTTAATTTTCTGCTAAATGACTGAGGATTACAATCAGTCAACTCTCTCAACCCATGTAGACAAAAGTCAGAATAACTCATGTGTGCAAATGGTATCTTTCATGGTGGATGCAGTCACTGCAACTTTTACAAGGTCATCTCTTTGGTCTCCCTCAACTCAAGGCCATAGTGACCAGAGACTCCTCCCAGATTGGGTTGTGAGGCATTTTCTGGGCAAGATGGTACAAGACACTTGGTCCAATGAAGAGGTCAACTTGCGTATCAATGTTCTGGACATGAGAGGGTCCCTTCTGGTGTTGCAAACATTCCAAGACTCTCTCTCTCTTGCACAAAGATTGCAATACAAATGAACAATACGTCAGTGGTTTGGTATATCAACATACAAAGGGGAATGAAATCTTTACCCCTATGTTGAGAAACCCTAAGGGTATGGGAATGGGCAATTACACCTAACTGCTTTCTGATTGCAATCCACTTTCCAGGAAAGTCCAACGTGATAGCAGACAGATTGAGCAGGACCATTTTACTTCCTCATGAGTGGTCTCTCACTCTACCTAATTCTCTACCCAAGGTGCAGAAACCTTAACAGCTTTCCTTCCACCAGAAAGAGGGAGTCTAAGCCTGAAAGGGCAAGGCTACGACTAACAAAAAATAAATGTCCACACCCCCTCATAAAAAGCACGCTAAAAACAAGGGGGATGGAGGGATGGAGTGGTTGCTGCAGCAGTGATCATTTGAACATCTATTGTTAGGGTAAGTTCAACTTATAGAACTATGTTCTTCATATTGATCACTGCTGCACTAGCCTTAGCTATCTATATATATGTATATATATATATATATATATATATATATATATATATATATATATATATATATATATATATATACAGGTAGGTTACCACAGCTAACTATATTTGGGAGGTGGAAGGGAAGGGTCCAGGAGCTTCTGGATAATGGTCCTAGCAAAACATGATCTATACATAGAGAAGGAATCTAGCTTGTAGTGCTTTGTAAAAGTATGTACAAAGGGCCAAGTATCAGCTTCTAGAATACTTCTAGAATCCATCCCTGTCCAAAATGCCATAGGTGATGCCAAGGCCCTGGAAAAGTACGCCTTGACCCTGCCTAGAACAGATTTAGCATAGTGAGTATAACAAAAGGTAATACCCTTAGATAACCATTTGGAAATAGTCTGTTTTGACACAGGTTGTCCGTCTTCTTGGCATCACAAGAAATAAACAATTGATCTGAAGATCTGAGAGATATTCTGTCAAGATAGTACTTGAGATGTCTGTAGTCATCCAAGGTATGGATTATCCTTTCTCCCTCATTTTTTGATTTAGTGAATTAAACAGGGAGATGGATAGTTTGACTTGAAGTAAACTTGGATACCACTTTAGGCATAAAATAAGGACTATTTCTCAAAGAAACCCTGTCCCTATGGAAAATGAAGTAAGGTGACTCAGTATAAGAGCTTGTGACTTAGATACCCTTCTTGCAGAGGTCATAGCAATCAGTAAAACTGTTTTTCATGTTAAGAACCTCATTTTAGCCAGGCTAGATGGATCAAATGGAGCAAGTATTAGCTTCTGTAGCACAAAATTATGTTCCCAAAGAGGGGGTCACTGGTTTACTTGGTGGCCTCTTATGTAAAACCCCTTTCAAAAACATATTGGTTTGAAACTGAGAAGACATGATGAAATAGCTGACAAATGAACCTTACTAGAAGAATATGAAAAGCCACAGGATAGTAGAATGGGTGCTGGTTATGTTGTTGGTAATAGGTAGAAAACCTTTTCCATTTCCTAATATATGATTTTCTAGCAGCAGACTTTCTTGCCTCTGTTAGTACCTGCTGCACAACCTCAGTATATAGGTGCCTAAAATGGCTTAAGACCTTACCATCCAGGCAGTAAACTGAAAGTGATTGATGCCAGAGTGTACCAAACACCCCTGTTCTTGTGTGAGTAGATACAGTCTGTGAGGAAGCTTGCAGTAATTGCCCTTGGCCATTTCTAAAAGTAGAGTGAATGACACTTCCTAGGCCAGAACAGAGTCACCACAATGACTTTTAAAGAAATCCCAATCTGTAAGAGCCACATGTTCCAGGGATCTAAACCTTGTCATCACAATGAACAAAACATGCTGGAGGGATAGGTTCCTGACCCAGAGACTCCCTAGACTCTGGAATAGACTGCCCATGCATGTCAAGCAGAGCACCTCCTTGGCCGTCTTCAGAAGGAACCTTGACAATAGGAAATTCACCCCGAGGATCACGTCAGTCGTCCTGCTAGGCAGTGGTCCAGGGAAGTAAATATTATGGGAAGAAATATCCAGGGAATTGTTATGGCTAGGCTTGTATAGGCCCTAGGGCCAATAGCCTAGTACCAACCTAAGAACCTATAACCTTCCAGGTTATGAAAGATCCTTTCCTATTCAAACTTCTCCACCTGTGAAATATGGTAATATTAAAACACTTGCTCCAAATATCTCATTCTCATTAAAGCATAAACAAAACTGTTGGAGTAGATTCTTCACCCAAAGAATCTCAGTCCTATAAAAAATGTTGTCTTGCATGTCAGGCAATGTAACACATAAGCATCTTTGAAGTTCTGCCTTGATGATAACATAGATACCAGTATATTTACTCCTGAGAAAAGCCACATAACCCAAACCAAACAAAGTGTGGTGATACATTCAATGACTGAGCTTTCTAGTCTGCATGGTTATTCTCTGTTTGGCTATCCAGACTTCTAGATTAATAAGAATCTAAGAACATAAGGAAGTATTTCATGGCTAAACTATTTTAAGTTTAGGGCATTGCCACTCTGTCTTGTCACACTTCTTTTAGTAAAATACTGGGGATGGTAAGACTTCATCAATTCCAGTTGAAGGACTTCTTTCTCTGAGCAAAATCATTTAACTAGACACCAATTCTGGGATGTGTCTGAAAAAGGTCCATGGAGATCAGTGTTCTACCCTGGAAAACAAATACAAATAAATAAACACATACGTGCTTTCAAGAAATTCAAAAGTGTGTTCGGCCTTAAAGCTTTACCTAAAATATTCCAGGTGGATGGGCTTTTAAAGATGTGCTCCATCAATTGCATTTGTATTAAAGGCCTTTAGACAATCAACCATTGTGGTAAACGTAATTCCTGAATCACACTATTATGCTTTTATGTGGAATCTTTTCTGTATGCTAAATTGTAAATATTTTGTCACTTTGGATATAACCATCTAAATTAATTACTAAGGACGATAAATAATAGCTCAACTTCTCCACAACATTAACATCACTAGTGCTAAAGTGATTACTGTCCTCCAAATATGGGATCAATTTTTAGACTCAGTCAGACTCCTGGAAGTCTGCTGTACAGCCAATTTAATGGAAGAAAATACCATTTGTAAATGTTGTATTTTTGCTGTCTCACCAACACAGAGGGACCCTGCCCATTGGCACCACTTCCCATACCCAATTGTTCTTCATGGGCAAGAGCTGGGCATCCACAGGCTAAGCAAGAGCCCTGTAATCTAATCATTCCTGCTTGGGAAGCCTTATTTGGTGATACACTTCCACAGTGGTGAGAGTGATATGGAAGGATTGGTCAGTTAGTTAGACCATCACAGCAGCCTACACTTGGTGTGTTGCTGGACTCACAATTAATGCCTGGCTGAAAGGAGATGTGCATGAGCCCTGCCCACAAACACTGTTTTGCTCATTCCTGATTCAGCTGTGATATCCCTGTTCACTGTAGCTAAAGGCAGCATGGCCAATACAGGCAGGTGGTAAACCCAGTCGCTGCTACCGCTGCTAAATGTTACTAATGCTGGTGGACTCATAGCCTTATTTTCCTTGAGGATGAGTGAACAGGAATTGGCCAGTCAAGCAGATGCTCCCAGCCATTGTCTCTTAGACATCTTTACCTCTAATCAAACCCTGATTGCTTGGACTGTGGTCATGGCTTCTTCCATCCATTCTATGTTCACATTAACTGCTGTATTTTAAGATATAAAGGAAAGCCTTATCTTTTTAGGGATTAACAATAGATCTGATGTCAATTTTCATTCTTTTCTCATCAGTTAGCTTGGATCCAATCCTTGGAACCATCTAGGCCATTAATAAAGTTTGTGGTAACCAAGAAGCTCTCGAGCTTGTCCCATACCCATAATGCATCAGCCATAAGCTACCTCAGATCTCATTTGCAAATATTTTCAAAAGAAAAATTATTTAAGGGGAGGGCCATGGGAAACAAGGACTGAACATAAGAAATTATGGTGGCAAATTATGTTAGAAGCCAACACATTCCCTGGCCTTACTAAAAATGTTTCCAATATCCCACTTCTCAAAATGAAAGAAGCTAAGCTATAAAAGGAAAATTCCTCCAGTATTATAGTACTTTAAAATTACAGAGAGATGATTCGAGTTGTATTTTTCATAAGCTTTCTATGATCTTTTGACATTATAATTTTATATCATGGTCTCTTCTATAAATTCTTATACACTCAGTATAGCGGGAGAAAGCTGGGCGTGTGGCGTGTGACTGTAATCCTAGCATCCTGGGAGGCAGAGGTTGTTGCATCAAATCACACTGGTTTGTGAGAGACCATACTTCCAGAAAAAGGGGAAAAAGTCACCCCGCAGGACACAACTTTAGTTTTATCAGTTTTGGAATATTGTGCTTATCTACTAGATGGAGCTTTAGCACCAGAAATGAATATAGGTCCAAGTACAGCATTGTTTTTGTATATTTAAGTAAGGTACACTTATTAGTATGTATACATTTTTTTGTAAAAGTTTTAAATGTCAAGCAAGATTTTAAAGAAAAGAAAATAACATGATTTATTTTTTTTTTTTACAATTTGGTTTTAATCAATAGATTTGATAACACATCTTGATACAAGTTTAATACAAAAAAAGTTTTATTAGAGCAAGCATTTTATTGGTAGTGAAATAATTAAAGTTTTAATGTTATTGGTGATAGAGGCAATTGATTGTATTTAAATGAGTGTAACTGTGGTTGATGTAGCATCTGATGAAGTCTTATGGTGAAATAAGAAAACGCAATGATTATGTTAAGCATTTATTGTGTTCTGTTTTATGTTTATTTGTTTTAACAAATATTTGAGTGAAGCTTTCATAACATTGGAACACTGACGTCGTTTCTCCTGTGTTTTTTGAACTAAAAAAAAAACTCTTTTACTTTATCTTGTGAACTCACTGTTTGTTTTAATGGTGGAAAAAGGGCCATCTGGATTTAAAAAGTGTGTCAAGTGTGGGCACAAGCTACATCTGTCAAATGCACACACACACACACACACACACACACACACACACACACACACACACACACACACACACACACACACACACACACACACACACACACACACACACACACACACACACACACACACACACACACACACACACACACACACTCCTCCACACACACACACACACACACACACACACACACACACACACACACACACACACACACACACACACACACACACACACACACACACACACACTATGTGTCTACTGCCTAGGACCACAGCATTTATAAGAAGATTGCTCAATGTGTCATAACTTTAATCCTAGTGTGCTAGCAGAGAGGAAAAATAAGCTCATCTTAACAGGCTTGTTACCTTCTTCTTTTGGGGAAGCAATATCTGGGGCTCAGTCCCCCAAACAAAAAAGAAAAGAGCTTAAATCTTCATCTCTGTGGCCTTCTTCCTCATTCACCTCGGGTTCGGATTCATCTTGTAAAACAACTAAATTGGATTTGAAAGGATCCCAGAGTGCTTCACCCTCTGATCTGAGGAAGAAAATAGTGATGGATCTGACTAGGAAGAAGATGGTGATGGATCTGACTAGGAAGAAAACGGTGATGGATCTGACTAGGAAGAAAATGGTGATGGATCTGACTAGGAAGAAAACGGTGATGGATCCGACTAGGAAGAAAATGGTGATGGAGCTGACTAGGAAGAAAATGGTGATGGAGCTGACTAGGAAGAAAATGGTGATGGATCTGACTAGGTCAGATCTGACAAAAAAGCAATTGTTCTAACCACGAGCAGATAAGACTTCCAAAAACCATAAAAGACAATATGGCAACATGAGCAAAGAAAGCAATTGTATCTTCTTCTTCTGGCTTTTCCCATTTAGGGGTCACCACTGTGGATCACCTGTCCGCTCATGATTAGCAGTGGAGTTTTTATGGTGTTGAGTTGCCAGCCTGGCACCCACTCTTCCACAGAAGGCACACACATGCACACACTCACACCTAGGGCCAATTTTAGAGTATCCAATCTACCTACAGCATGTCTTTGGGATGTGGGAGGAAACCGGAGAACCTGGAGGAAACACACGCGGCCACAGGGAGGACATGCAGACTATGCACAGAAGGCACCCCAGCCAAGGATCGAACCAGAGAACCTCTTGCTGTGAGGCAACAATGCTAACCACTGCAGCTGCCCTAAAAAAAGCAATTGTATCTGACTGCTTCAAATACTGTAGCTCTCCCCAGAACCAGAAACTCACCTTCCATTGATCAGGTTCCTTCAAGGTTGCCTTCTCCTCTCTTAGGATGACAGTGGTCTAAGTCTCCTTCCCTGGCATTGACTCATTCATCCAGAAGTCTGACAGAAGAAGATGTGGAGAGAATAGTGTGGAAGATACTCTTGGAGCAGGTGCACATGCGTGTTTTACTGTCTCCTACCCCTTCACGTCAGGAGGCCATTCCATCACCTACATCCCCATCTCAAGTTCCTCCTCTGACTCCTTCTGTTGCTTTAGAGTTTTTGGATCTGAGCCTTCAGGTCTGTCTGTCTGTCTCAGATATGAAGACAACCTTATCTTCAAATCTGAACCTTACTCTTAATGTTCCCATTCAGATTTCTTCAGATCGGGATGACTCCCAGAGCCGAAGTTTTCATGTCGGGTCCAAGGTGTTGAAGTTGACTCTGAAGTTGTTGGAGCTGTCTCTGCCCCTCATGATCTACCTCCCTTGGATCCTCAGCATTCCCTCCATATGTCTCTGTGCTTAGAGCCTTATTATTCTTTATCACAGGGACAGCCAGTCCTAGATCTCCAGGATTACCAGAAGGGCATTACAGTCTCTTCTAATACCTCCCTGGAACACCCCACTGAGGAGGTCCATAGGAAGATGAAGTGCAAGAGAAAGCACTTGGACGCTCTACAAGAGTCATTCACAGAGGATATGGATTAGTATGAAGGTGAAGGGTCCCATGATCACCTACAGAAGATGTCTCATTTGCTGACATCCTTGAGATCCTTAAACAGAGAGGTGGTTGGACGCACAGCAACCATTCACCTGAGGAGCCAGTATTCCTAAAAGCATTCGGTACTGGCCTATCTAACTCCTCTGTTACTCCACCCATAGACAAGCTTACTGAGTTGGTCTCTTTGTCAGCATGGAAGGAAACTAACCCAGTTGAACCTATAGCCAGTAGACCAGACAAGATTCTGGCACTGCCTTTGAGGATGAAGTTTTGGGTTACAGGGGTGCCCGTTGATGCCATGGTCATGGTGGCAGCCACCATAAAGGAACTCACCAAATAAAATTCCACTGCTCCTCCCCCTAACAGGGATTCTAGGGAATGGACAGATTTTGGAAGCATGATTGTGCTTCAATGACTTTTGCCCTTAACTCACTGAATTATTTGGCACATTTTACTAGGTTGCAAAGGGATTCGATCAAGGA